>NW_027646062.1:0-123000 GCF_951394435.1 Stenella coeruleoalba | reverse complement strand
TTGTACATAGGTACCACAAGTTCTTTATCCATTTTTCACTTTCTGCGATGTTGAACTCGTACTGTAAACGAGGTTCTTGTAAACAGAGCCATTCCAAACTTTGGGGTGGCTGTGTCTTTTTGATTTTAATTTCCCTAAGCTATAGGACCATAAGTGGAAGTGCCCTAGGCTCTGTTGCTTTGTTTATTAGATGTTTCAGGAAACACAATACACTTCTCCCTAGTGTCTGTTGGCAATTTACATCGCGACCATTAGCATAACAAGGCTCCCAGTTCTCCATGGCCTGTCCTGCCTTTCTGGATTTTACACTTTTTTCAGATGGCCCTTTTGACCGGGGGGAAGTGAGACTTCATTGTAGTGCAGATTTCCTTTGCAAGCTTGCTTGGTTGGCCAAAAAGGGCGTATGCGTTTTTTCCTGAATATATTCAGGAAAAAACGCATACGCCCTTTTTGGCCAAGTGCATCATTGTGGACGTTCTGCCTCTTTTCCTATGCTTTCAATGCAATTCCAGTCTACCTCCTGAAATCGGTTTCCTGCAATTCTGCCCCGCTTTCAAGTCCTCTTGGCAGCCTTACTTCAGTCTATTTTTGGACGATAGCTGTCATTTATAACTCTGCAGGTTTGTGAATTACAGTGACCCTGAGCTCCTTTCTTCAACTCGCTTTCTTTTGAGCTGGCCGCAACACCGCAGGATGGCTTCAGGCCCTAATCTGGTTCCGGCCCGGCATGCTGAGCCTTTGGTTAATTCCTCTTCCTGGTGGGAAATGAGAGTTAAATTTGCCCGTCCAGACACCTCCAGCTAGCCTCTCATTGGTTCTCGCTATTCCTGTTCGTCTTCCGCAGAAATTGCAAACTGGGCCAAACAGGAGGTTAAAGGGACTGACTCTCCAAGTGGGGAGAGTGTTAGTAAAGCGTCTGGAATGTTGCACCCGAGTACCAGGGGAGGAAAACTGAGACATATTTGAACACGTCTCCCGTTCACATGGTTGATCATACTTGGGTTCCACATGCATGTTTTAGCTGAAGGAAGAATACCTTAAACCTGGGTAGTTGAAACCCGTGGAATGGGTACCATGCAATATGACTTCAAAGGGTCTTCATTTGCTCACCGAACCTCTCCAATCCTATCACTGCTGCGTTTATGCCCCTGTACACATGCTTGATTCACTTTCGGGGACACAGCAATCTATAGGTTTTAAGATACTTACTAGTCAGGTACATTCTTAGGCGTTTAATATGCGGTGTTGAGTCCATTTCGTTGAGCAAGGAGTAGCTCTTGTCTATTCCATATTTGGCTTAAGGAACTTTATCTGTGCTCATTTCAATCTCTGGTTTTATGCAGCACCCCAACTCACCTTTCCCCTTAAGCAAGCATAAGTTGGTTTTCTAAATTTGAGACCCTGTTCTGTTCTGTAATTCAGTTCCTGTGTAGCCAAGTTTCCATTCCGTGTATTACTGATATCTTATGATGTTTCTTTTTCTGTGTGACTTATTTCAGTTAGAATCATCATACATGAATCCACTCATTGTGCTGCTACGGGCCTGATGACACAGATTTCATTGCTGAGTGATATTGCTTTGTAAGTAAATACCACAACTTCTTTATCCATTTTTCACTTTCTGCGATGTTGAACTTGTACTGTAAACGAGGTTCTTGTAAACAGAGCCGTTCCAAACTTTGGGGTGGCTGTGTCTTTTTGATTTTAATTTCCCTAAGCTATAGGACCATAAGTGGAAGTGCCCTAGGTTCTGTTGCTTTGTTTTTTAGATGTTTCAGGAAACACCATACACTTCTCCCGAGTGGTTGTTGGCAATTTACATCCCGCCAATCAGCATAACAAGGCTCCCAGTTCTCCATGGCCTGTCCTGCCTTTCTGGATTTTACACTTTTTTCAGATGGCCCTTTTGACCGGGGGGAAGTGAGACTTCATTGTAGTGCAGATTTCCTTTGCAAGCTTGCTTGGTTGGCCAAAAAGGGCGTATGCGTTTTTTCCTGAATATATTCAGGAAAAAACGCATACGCCCTTTTTGGCCAAGTGCATCATTGTGTACGTTCTGCCTCTTTTCCTATGCTTTCAATGCAATTCCAGTCTACCTCCTGAAATCGGTTTCCTGCAATTGTGCCCCGCTTTCAAGTCCTCTTGGCAGCCTTACTTCAGTCTATTTTTGGACGATAGCTGTCATTTATAACTCTGCAGGTTTGTGAATTACAGTGCCCCTGAGCTCCTTTCTTCAACTCGCTTTCTTTTGAGCTGGCCGCAACACTGCAGGATGGCTTCAGGCCCTAATCTGGTTCCGGTACGGCACGCTGAGACTTTGGTTATTTCCTCTTCCTGGTGGGAAATGAGAGTTAAATTTGCCCGTCCAGACACCTCCAGCTAGCCTCTCATTGGTTCTCGCTATTCCTGTTCATCTTCCGCAGAAATTGCAAACTGGGCCAAACAGGAGGTTAAAGGCGCTGACTCTCCAAGTGGGGAGAGTGTTAGTAAAGCGTCTGGAATGTTTCACCCGAGTACCAGGGGAGGAAAACTGAGACATATTTGAACACGTCTCCCGTTCACATGGTTGATCATACTTGGGTTCCACATGCATGTTTTAGCTGAAGGAAGAATACCTTAAACCTGGAGAGTTGAGACCCGTGTAATGGGTACCATGCAATATGACTTCAAAGGGTCTTCATTTGCTCACCGAACCTCTCCAATCCTATCACTGCTGCTTTTATGCCCCTGTACACATGCTTGATTCTCTTTTGGAGACATAGCAATCCATAGGTTTTACGATACTTACTAGTCAGGTACATTCTTAGGCGTTTAATATGCGGTGTTGAGTCCATTTCGTTGAGCAAGGAGTAGCTCTTGTCTATTCCATATTTGACTTAAGGAACTTTATCTGTGCTCATTTCAATCTCTGGTTTTATGCAGCACCCCAACTCACCTTTCCCCTTAAGCAAGCATAAGTTGGTTTTCTAAATTTGAGACCCTGTTCTGTTCTGTAATTCAGTTCCTGTGTAGCCAAGTTTCCATTCCGTGTATTACTGATATCTTATGATGTTTCTTTTTCTGTGTGACTTATTTCAGTTAGAATCATCATACCTGAATCCACTCATTGTGATGCTAAGGGCCTGATGACATAGATTTCATTGCTGAGTGATATTGCTTTGTAAGTAAATACCACAACTTCTTTATCCATTTTTCACTTTCTGCGATGTTGAACTTGTACTGTAAACGAGGTTCTTGTAAACAGAGCCGTTCCAAACTTTGGGGTGGCTGTGTCTTTTTTATTTTAATTTCTCTAAGCTATAGGACCATAAGTGGCAGTGCCCTAGGCTCTGTTGCTTTGTTTTTTAGATGTTTCAGGAAACACCATACACTTCTCCCGAGTGTCTGTTGGCAATTTACATCCCGCCCATCAGCATAACAAGCCTCCCAGTTCTCAATGGCCTGTTGCCTTTCTGGATTTTACACTTTTTTCAGATGGCCCTGTTGACTGGGGGGAAGTGAGACTTCATTGTAGTGCAGATTTCCTTTGCAAGCTTGCTTGGTTGGCCAAAAAGGGCGTATGCGTTTTTTCCTGAATATATTCAGGAAAAAACGCATACGCCCTTTTTGGCCAAGTGCATCATTGTGGACGTTCTGCCTCTTTTCCTATGCTTTCAATGCAATTCCAGTCTACCTCCTGAAATCGGTTTCCTGCAATTGTGCCCCGCTTTCAAGTCCTCTTGGCAGCCTTACTTCAGTCTATTTTTGGACGATAGCTGTCATTTATAACTCTGCAGGTTTGTGAATTACAGTGCCCCTGAGCTCCTTTCTTCAACTCGCTTTCTTTTGAGCTGGCCGCAACACCGCAGGATGTCTTCAGGCCCTAATCTGGTTCCGGCCCGGCACGCTGAGCCTTTGGTTATTTCCTCTTCCTGGTGGGAAATGAGAGTTAAATTTGCCCGTCCAGACACCTCCAGCTAGTCTCTCATTGGTTGTCGCTATTCCTGTTCATCTTCCAAGAAATTACAAACTGGGCCAAACAGGAGGTTAAAGGCGCTGACTCTCCAAGTGGGGAGAGTGTTAGTAAAGCGTCTGGAATGTTGCACCCGAGTACCAGGGTACGAAAACTGAGACATATTTGAACACGTCTCCCGTTCACATGGTTGATCATACTCTGGGTTCCACATGCATGTTTTAGCTGAAGGAAGAATACCTTAAACCTGGAGAGTTGAGACCCGTGTAATGGGTACCATGCAATATGACTTCAAAGGGTCTTCATTTGCTCACCGAATCTCTCCAATCCTATCACTGCTGCATTTATGCCCCTGTACACATGCTTGATTCTCTTTCGGAGACATAGCAATCCATAGGTTTTAAGATACTTAGTAGTCAGGTACATTCTTAGGCGTTTAATATGCGGTGTTGAGTCCATTTCGTTGAGCAAGGAGTAGCTCTTGTCTATTCCATATTTGGCTTAAGGAACTTTATCTGTGCTCATTTCAATCTCTGGTTTTATGCAGCACCCCAACTCACCTTTACCCTTAAGCAAGCATAAGTTGGTTTTCTAAATTTGAGACCCTGTTCTGTTCTGTAATTCAGTTCCTGTGTAGCCAAGTTTACATTCCGTGTATTAGTGATATCTTATGATGTTTCTTTTTCTGTGTGACTTATTTCAGTTAGAATCATCGTACCTGAATCTACTCATTATGCTGCTACGGGCCTGATGACATAGATTTCATTGCTGAGTGATACTGCATTGTACGTAAGTACCACAAGTTCTTTATCCATTTTTCACTTTCTGCGATGTTGAACTTGTACTGTAAACGAGGTTCTTGTAAACAGAGCTGTTCCAAACTTTGGGGTGGCTGTGTCTTTTTGATTTTAATTTCCCTAAGCTATAGGACCATAAGTGGAAGTGCCCTAGGCTCTGTTGCTTTGTTTTTTAGATGTTTCAGGAAACACCATACACTTCTCCCAAGTGTCTGTTGGCAATTTACATCCCGCCCATCAGCATAACAAGGCTCCCAGTTCTCCATGGCGTGTTGCCTTTCTGGATTTTACACTTTTTTCAGATGGCCCTTTTGACCGGGGGGAAGTGAGACTTCATTGTAGTGCAGATTTCCTTTGCAAGCTTGCTTGGTTGGCCAAAAAGGGCGTATGCGTTTTTTCCTGAATATATTCAGGAAAAAACGCATACGCCCTTTTTGGCCAAGTGCATCATTGTGGACGTTCTGCCTCTTTTCCTATGCTTTCAATGCAATTCCAGTCTACCTCCTGAAATCGGTTTCCTGCAATTCTGCCCCGCTTTCAAGTCCTCTTGGCAGCCTTACTTCAGTCTATTTTTGGACGATAGCTGTCATTTATAACTCTGCAGGTTTGTGAATTACAGTGCCCCTGAGCTCCTTTCTTCAACTCGCTTTCTTGTGACCTGGCCGCAACACCGCAGGATGGCTTCAGGCCCTAATCTGGTTCCGGCCCGGCATGCTGAGCCTTTGGTTAATTCCTCTTCCTGGTGGGAAATGAGAGTTAAATTTGCCCGTCCAGACACCTCCAGCTAGCCTCTCATTGGTTCTCGCTATTCCTGTTCATCTTCCGCAGAAATTGCAAACTGGGCCAAACAGGAGGTTAAAGGCGCTGACTCTCCAAGTCGGGAGAGTGTTAGTAAAGCGTCTGGAATGTTGCACCCGAGTACCAGGGGAGGAAAACTGAGACATATTTGAACACGTCTCCTGTTCACATGGTTGATCATACTCTGAGTTCCACATGCATGTTTTAGCTGAAGGAAGAATACCTTAAACCTGGAGAGTTGAGACCCGTGTAATGGGTACCATGCAATATGACTTCAAAGGGTCTTCATTTGCTCACCGAACCTCTCCAATCCTATCACTGCTGCGTTTATGCCCCTGTACACACGCTTGATTCTCTTTTGGAGACATAGCAATCCATAGGTTTTAAGATACTTACTAGTCAGGTACATTCTTAGGCGTTTAATATGGGGTTTTGAGTCCATTTCGTTGAGCAAGGAGTAGCTCTTGTCTATTCCATATTTGGCTTAAGGAACTTTATCTGTGCTCATTTCAATCTCTGGTTTTATGCAGCACCCCAACTCACCTTTCCCCTTAAGCAAGCATAAGTTGGTTTTCTAAATTTGAGACCCTGTTCTGTTTTGGAATGCAGTTCCTGTGTACCCAAGTTTACATTCCGTGTATTAGTGATATCTTATGATGTTTCTTTTCCTGTGTGACTTATTTCAGTTAGAATCATCGTACCTGAATCCACTCATTGTGCTGCTAAGGGCCTGATGACACAGATTTCATTGCTGAGTGATATTGCTTTGTAAGTAAATACCACAACTTCTTTATCCATTTTTCACTTTCTGCTATGTTGAACTTGTACTGTAAACGAGGTTCTTGTAAACAGAGCCGTTCCAAACTTTGGGGTGGCTGTGTCTTTTTGATTTTAATTTCCCTAAGCTATAGGACCATAAGTGGCAGTGCCCTAGGTTCTGTTGCTTTGTTTTTTAGATGTTTCAGGAAACACCATACACTTCTCCCGAGTGGTTGTTGGCAATTTACATCCCGCCCATCAGCATAACAAGGCTCCCAGTTCTCCATGGCCTGTCCTGCCTTTCTGGATTTTACACTTTTTTCAGATGGCCCTTTTGACCGGGGGGAAGTGAGACTTCATTTTAGTGCAGATTTCCTTTGCAAGCTTGCTTGGTTGGCCAAAAAGGGCGTATGCGTTTTTTCCTGAATATATTCAGGAAAAAACGCATACGCCCTTTTTGGCCAAGTGCATCATTGTGGACGTTCTGCCTCTTTTCCTATGCTTTCAATGCAATTCCAGTCTACCTCCTGAAATCGGTTTCCTGCAATTCTGCCCCGCTTTCAAGTCCTCTTGGCAGCCTTACTTCAGTCTATTTTTGGACGATAGCTGTCATTTATAACTCTGCAGGTTTGTGAATTACAGTGCCCCTGAGCTCCTTTCTTCAACTCGCTTTCTTGTGTCCTGGCCGCAACACCGCAGGATGGCTTCAGGCCCTAATCTGGTTCCGGTACGGCACGCTGAGCCTTTGGTTATTTCCTCTTCCTGTTGGGAAATGAGAGTTAAATTTGCCCGTCCAGACACCTCCAGCTAGCCTCTCATTGGTTCTCGCTATTCCTGTTCATCTTCCGCAGAAATTGCAAACTGGGCCAAACAGGAGGTTAAAGGCGCTGACTCTCCAAGTGGGGAGAGTGTTAGTAAAGCGTCTGGAATGTTGCACCCGAGTACCAGGGTATGAAAACAGAGACATATTTGAACACGTCTCCCGATCACATGGTTGATCATACTCTGGGTTCCACATGCATATTTTAGCTGAAGGAAGAATACCTAAAACCTGGGTAGTTGAAACCCGTGGAATGGGTACCATGCAATATGACTTCAAAGGGTCTTCATTTGCTCACCGAACCTCTCCAATCCTATCACTGCTGCGTTTATGCCCCTGTACACATGCTTGATTCTCTTTCGGAGACATAGCAATCCATAGGTTTTAAGATACTTACTAGTCAGGTACATTCTTAGGCGTTTAACATGCGGTGTTGAGTCCATTTCGTTGAGCAAGGAGTAGCTCTTGTCTATTCCATATTTGGCTTAAGGAACTTTATCTGTGCTCATTTCAATCTCTGGTTTTATGCAGCACCCCAACTCACCTTTCCCCTTAAGCAAGCATAAGTTGGTTTTCTAAATTTGAGAACCTGTTCTGTTTTGGAATTCAGTTCCTGTGTAGCCAAGTTTACATTCCGTGTATTAGTGATATCTTATGATGTTTCTTTTTCTGTGTGACTTATTTCAGTTAGAATCATCGTACCTGAATCTACTCATTATGCTGCTACGGGCCTGATGACATAGATTTCATTGCTGAGTGATACTGCATTGTACGTAAGTACCACAAGTTCTTTATCCATTTTTCACTTTCTGCAATGTTTTACTTGTACTGTAAACGAGGTTCTTGTAAACAGAGCCGTTCCAAACTTTTGGGTGGCTGTGTCTTTTTGATTTTAATTTCCCTAAGCTATAGGACCATAAGTGGAAGTGCCCTAGCCTCTGTTGCTTTGTTTTTTAGATGTTTCAGGAAACACCATACACTTCTTACGAGTGTCTGTTGGCAATTTACATCCCGCCCATCAGCATAACAAGGCTCCCAGTTCTCAATGGCCTGTTGCCTTTCTGGATTTTACACTTTTTTCAGATGGCCCTTTTGACCGGGGGGAAGTGAGACTTCATTGTAGTGCAGATTTCCTTTGCAAGCTTGCTTGGTTGGCCAAAAAGGGCGTATGCGTTTTTTCCTGAATATATTCAGGAAAAAACACATACGCCCTTTTTGGACAAGTGCATCATTGTGGACGTTCTGCCTCTTTTCCTATGCTTTCAATGCAATTCCAGTCTACCTCCTGAAATCGGTTTCCTGCAATTCTGCCCCGCTTTCAAGTCCTCTTGGCAGCCTTACTTCAGTCTATTTTTGGACGATAGCTGTCATTTATAACTCTGCAGGTTTGTGAATTACAGTGCCCCTGAGCTCCTTTCTTCAACTCGCTTTCTTGTGACCTGGCCGCAACACCGCAGGATGGCTTCAGGCCCTAATCTGGTTCCGGCCCGGCATGCTGAGCCTTTGGTTAATTCCTCTTCCTGGTGGGAAATGAGAGTTAAATTTGCCCGTCCAGACACCTCCAGCTAGCCTCTCATTGGTTCTCGCTATTCCTGTTCATCTTCCGCAGAAATTGCAAACTGGGCCAAACAGGAGGTTAAAGGCGCTGACTCTCCAAGTCGGGAGAGTGTTAGTAAAGCGTCTGGAATGTTGCACCCGAGTACCAGGGGAGGAAAACTGAGACATATTTGAACACGTCTCCTGTTCACATGGTTGATCATACTCTGGGTTCCACATGCATGTTTTAGCTGAAGGAAGAATACCTTAAACCTGGAGAGTTGAGACCCGTGTAATGGGTACCATGCAATATGACTTCAAAGGGTCTTCATTTGCTCACCGAACCTCTCCAATCCTATCACTGCTGCGTTTATGCCCCTGTACACACGCTTGATTCTCTTTTGGAGACATAGCAATCCATAGGTTTTAAGATACTTACTAGTCAGGTACATTCTTAGGCGTTTAATATGGGGTTTTGAGTCCATTTCGTTGAGCAAGGAGTAGCTCTTGTCTATTCCATATTTGGCTTAAGGAACTTTATCTGTGCTCATTTCAATCTCTGGTTTTATGCAGCACCCCAACTCACCTTTCCCCTTAAGCAAGCATAAGTTGGTTTTCTAAATTTGAGACCCTGTTCTGTTTTGGAATGCAGTTCCTGTGTAGCCAAGTTTACATTCCGTGTATAGGTGATATCTTATGATGTTTCTTTTTCTGTGTGACTTATTTCAGTTAGAATCATCGTACCTGAATCCACTCCTTATGCTGCTACGGGCCTGATGACATAGATTTCATTGCTGAGTGATACTGCATTGTACGTAAGTACCACAAGTTCTTTATCAATTTTTCACTTTCTGCGATGTTGAACTTGTACTGTAAACGAGGTTCTTGTAAACAGAGGCGTCCCAAACTTTGGGGTGGCTGTGTCTTTTTTATTTTAATTTCCCTAAGCTATAGGACCATAAGTGGCAGTGCCCTAGGCTCTGTTGCTTTGTTTTTTAGATGTTTCAGGAAACACCATACACTTCTCCCGAGTGTCTGTTGGCAATTTACATCCCGCCCATCAGCATAACAAGGCTCCCAGTTCTCCATGGCCTGTCCTGCCTTTCTGGATTTTACACTTTTTTCAGATGGCCCTTTTGACCGGGGGGAAGTGAGACTTCATTGTAGTGCAGATTTCCTTTGCAAGCTTGCTTGGTTGGCCAAAAAGGGCGTATGCGTTTTTTCCTGAATATATTCAGGAAAAAACGCATACGCCCTTTTTGGCCAAGTGCATCATTGTGGACGTTCTGCCTCTTTTCCTATGCTTTCAATGCAATTCCAGTCTACCTCCTGAAATCGGTTTCCTGCAATTCTGCCCCGCTTTCAAGTCCTCTTGGCAGCCTTACTTCAGTCTATTTTTGGACGATAGCTGTCATTTATAACTCTGCAGGTTTGTGAATTACAGTGCCCCTGAGCTCCTTTCTTCAACTCGCTTTCTTGTGACCTGGCCGCAACACCGCAGGATGGCTTCAGGCCCTAATCTGGTTCCGGTACGGCACGCTGAGCCTTTGGTTATTTCCTCTTCCTGGTGGGAAATGAGAGTTAAATTTGCCCGTCCAGACACCTCCAGCTAGCCTCTCATTGGTTCTCGCTATTCCTGTTCATCTTCCGCAGAAATTGCAAACTGGGCCAAACAGGAGGTTAAAGGCGCTGACTCTCCAAGTGGGGAGAGTGTTAGTAAAGCGTCTGGAATGTTGCACCCGAGTACCAGGGTACGAAAACTGAGACATATTTGAACACGTCTCCCGATCACATGGTTGATCATACTCTGGGTTCCACATGCATGTTTTAGCTGAAGGAAGAATCCCTTAAACCTGGGTAGTTGAAACCCGTGGAATGGGTACCATGCAATATGACTTCAAAGGGTCTTCATTTGCTCACCAAACCTCTCCAATCCTATCACTGCTGCGTTTATGCCCCTGTACACATGCTTGATTCTCTTTCGGAGACATAGCAATCCATAGGTTTTAAGATACTTACTAGTCAGGTACATTCTTAGGCGTTTAATATGGGGTTTTGAGTCCATTTCGTTGAGCAAGGAGTAGCTCTTGTCTATTCCATATTTGGCTTAAGGAACTTTATCTGTGCTCATTTCAATCTCTGGTTTTATGCAGCACCCCAACTCACCTTTCCCCTTAAGCAAGCATAAGTTGGTTTTCTAAATTTGAGACCCTGTTCTGTTCTGTAATTCAGTTCCTGTGTAGCCAAGTTTACATTCCGTGTATTACTGATATCTTATGATGTTTCTTTTTCTGTGTGACTTATTTCAGTTAGAATCATCATACCTGAATCCACTCATTGTGCTGCTAAGGGCCTGATGACACAGATTTCATTGCTGAGTGATATTGCTTTGTAAGTAAATACCACAACTTCTTTATCCATTTTTCACTTTCTGCTATGTTGAACTTGTACTGTAAACGAGGTTCTTGTAAACAGAGCCGTTCCAAACTTTGGGGTGGCTGTGTCTTTTTGATTTTAATTTCCCTAAGCTATAGGACCATAAGTGGAAGTGCCCTAGGTTCTGTTGCTTTGTTTTTTAGATGTTTCAGGAAACACCATACACTTCTCCCCAGTGTTTGTTGGCAATTTACATCCCGCCCATCAGCATAACAAGGCTCCCAGTTCTCCATGGCCTGTCCTGCCTTTCTGGATTTTACACTTTTTTCAGATGGCCCTTTTGACCGGGGGGAAGTGAGACTTCATTGTAGTGCAGATTTCCTTTGCAAGCTTGCTTGGTTGGCCAAAAAGGGCGTATGAGTTTTTTTCTTGAATATATTCAGGAAAAAACGCATACGCCCTTTTTGGCCAAGTGCATCATTGTGGACGTTCTGCCTCTTTTCCTATGCTTTACATGCAATTCCAGTCTACCTCCTGAAATCGGTTGCCTGCTATTCTGCCCCGCTTTCAAGTCCTCTTGGCAGCCTTACTTCAATGTATTTTTGGACGATAGCTGTCATTTATAACTCTGCAGGTTTGTGAATGACAGTGCCCCTGAGCTCCTTTCTTCAACACGCTTTCTTGTGAGCTGGCCGCAACACCGCAGGATTGCTTCAGGCCCTAGTGTGGTTCCGGCATGGCAAGTTGAGCCTTTGGTTAATTCCTCTTCCTGGTGGGAAATGAGAGTTAAATTTGCCCATCCAGACACCTCCAGCTAGTCTCTCATTGGTCCTCACTATTCCTGTTCATCTTCCGCAGAAATTGCAAACTGGGCCAAACAGGAGGTTAAAGGCTCTGACTCTCCAAGTGGGGAGAGTGTTAGTAAAGCGTCTGGAATGTTGTACCCGAGTACCAGGGGACGAAAACTGAGACATATTGGAACACGTTTCCCGATCACACGGTGGATCATACTCTGGGTTCCACATGCATGTTTTAGCTGAAGGAAGAATCCCTTAAACCTGGAGAGTTGAGACCCATGGAATGGTTACCATGCAATATAACTTCAAAGGGTCTGCATTTGCTCACCGAACCTCACCAATCCTATCACTGCTGCGTTTATGCCGCTGTACACACGCTTGATTCTCTTTCGGAGACATATAAATCCATAGGTTTTAAGATTCTTACTAGTCAGGTATATTCTTAGGCGTTTAATATGGGGTGTTGAGTCCACTTCGTTGAGCAAGGAGTAGCTCTTGTCTATTACATATTTGGCTTATGGAACGGTATCTGTGCTAATTTCAATCTCTGGTTTTATGCAGCACCCCAACTCACCTTTCCCCTTAAGCAAGCATAAGTTGGCTTTCTACATTTGAGACCCTGTTCTGTTTTGTAATTCAGTTCCTGTGTAGCCAAGTTTACATTCCGTGTATTAGTGATATCTTATGATGTTTCTTTTCCTGTGTGACTTATTTCACTTAGAATCATCGTACCTGAATCCACTCATTATGCTGCTACGGGCCTGATGACATAGATTTCATTGCTGAGTGATATTGCATTGTACGTAAGTACCACAACTTCTTTATCCATTTTTCGCTTTCTGTGATATTGAACTTGTACTGTAAACGAGGTTCTTGTAAACAGAGCCGTCCCAAACTTTGGGGTGGCTGTGTCTTTTTGATTTTAATTTCCCTAAGCTATAGGACCATAAGTGGAAGTGCCCTAGGCTCTGTTGCTTTGTTTTTTAGATGTTTCAGGAAACACCATACACTGCTCCCCAGTGGCTGTTGGCAATTTACATCCCGCCCATCAGCATAACAAGGCTCCCAGTTCTCCATGGCCTGTTCTGCCTTTCTGGATTTTACACTTTTTTCAGATGGCCCTTTTGTCGGGGGTGGGGGGGGGCAGTGAGACTTCATTGTAGTGCAGATTTCCTTTGCAAGCTTGCTTGGTTGGCCAAAAAGGGCGTATGCGTTTTTTTCTTGAATATATTCAGGAAAAAACGCATACGCCCTTTTTGGCCAAGTGCATCATTGTGGACGTTCTGCCTCTTTTCCTATGCTTTACATGCAATTCCAGTCTACCTCCTGAAATCGGTTGCCTGCTATTCTGCCCCGCTTTCAAGTCCTCTTGGCAGCCTTACTTCAATGTATTTTTGGACGATAGCTGTCATTTATAACTCTGCAGGTTTGTGAATGACAGTGCCCCTGAGCTCCTTTCTTCAACACGCTTTCTTGTGAGCTGGCCGCAACACCGCAGGATTGCTTCAGGCCCTAGTGTGGTTCCGGCATGGCAAGTTGAGCCTTTGGTTAATTCCTCTTCCTGGTGGGAAATGAGAGTTAAATTTGCCCATCCAGACACCTCCAGCTAGTCTCTCATTGGTCTTCACTATTCCTGTTCATCTTCCGCAGAAATTGCAAACTGGGCCAAACAGGAGGTTAAAGACACTGACTCTCCAAGACGGGAGAGTGTTAGCAAAGCGTCTGGAATGTTGCACCCGAGTACCAGGGAACAAAAACTGAGACATATTTGACACGTCTCCTGATCACACGGTTGATCATACTCTGGGTTCCACATGCATGTTTTAGCTGAAGGAAGAATCCCTTAAACCTGGAGAGTTGAGATCCGTGGAATGGGTACCATGCAATACGACTTCAAAGTGTCTTCATTTGCTCACCGAACCTCTCCAATCCTATCACTGCTGCGTTTATGCCCCTGTACACACGCTTGATTCTCTTTCGGAGACATAGCAATCCATAGGTTTTCAGATACTTACTAGTCAGGTACATGCTTAGGCGTTTAATATGGGGTGTTGAGTCCATTTCGTTGAGCAAGGAGTAGCTCTTGTCTATTCCATATTTGGCTTAAGGAACTTTATCTGTGCTCATTTCAATCTCTGGTTTTATGCAGCACCCCAACTCACCTTTCCCCTTAAGCAAGCATAAGTTGGTTTTCTACATTTGAGACCCTGTTCTGTTTTGTAATCCAGTTCCTGTGTAGCCAAGTTTACATTCCATGTACTAGTGTTATCTTATGATGTTTCTTTTTCTGTGTGACTTATTTCAGTTAGAATCATCATACCTGAATCCACTCATTATGCTGCTACGGGCCTGATGACATAGATGTCATTGCTGAGTGATATTGCATTGTACGTAAGTACCACAACTTCTTTATCCATTTTTCACTTTCTGCGATATTGACCTTGTACCGTAAACGAGGTTCTTGTAAACAGAGCCGTCCCAAACTTTGGGGTGGCTGTGTCTTTTTGATTTTAATTTCCCAAGGCTATAGGACCATAAGTGGAAGTGCCCTAGGCTCTGTTGCTTTGTTTTTTAGATGTTTCAGGAAACACCATACACTTCTCCCGAGTGGCTGTTGGCACTTTACATCCCGCCCATCAGCATAACAAGGCTCCCAGTTCTCCATGGCCTGTCCTGCCTTTCTGGATTTTACACTTTTTTCAGATGGCCCTTTTGACCGGGGGGCAGAGAGACGTCATTGTAGTGCAGATTTCCTTTGCAAGCTTGCTTGGTTGGCCAAAAAGGGCGTATGCGTTTTTTCCTGAATATATTCAGGAAAAAACGCATACGCCCTTTTTGGCCAAGTGCATCATTGTGGACGTTCTGCCTCTTTTCCTATGCTTTACATGCAATTCCAGTCTACCTCCTGAAATCGGTTTCCTGCAATTCTGGCCCACTTTCAGGTCCTCTTGTCAGCCTTACTTCAATATATTTTTGGACGATAGCTGTCATTTATAACTCTGCAGGTTTGTGAATGACAGTGCCCCTGAGCTCCTTTCTTCAACCCGCTTTCTTGTGAGCTGGCCTCAACACTGCAGGATTGCTTCAGGCCCTAGTGTGGTTCCGGCACGGCACGCTGAGCCTTTGGTTAATTCCTCTTCCTGGTGGGAAATGAGAGTTCAATTTGCCCCTCCAGACACCTCCACCTAGTCTCTCATTGGTTCTCCCTATTCCTGTTCATTTTCCGCAGAAATTGCAAACTGGGCCAAACAGGAGGTTAAAGGCACTGACTCTCCAAGTGGGGAGAGTGTTAGTAAAGCGTCTGGAATGTTGCACCCGAGTACCAGGGGATGAAAACTGAGACACATTTGAACACGTTTCCCGATCACACGGTGGATCATACTCTGGGTTCCACATGCATGTTTTAGCTGAAGGAAGAATCCCTTAAACCTGGAGAGTTGAGACCCATGGAATGGTTACCATGCAATATAACTTCAAAGGGTCTGCATTTGCTCACCGAACCTCACCAATCCTATCACTGCTGCGTTTATGCCGCTGTACACACGCTTGATTCTCTTTCGGAGACATATAAATCCATAGGTTTTAAGATTCTTACTAGTCAGGTATATTCTTAGGCGTTTAATATGGGGTGTTGAGTCCACTTCGTTGAGCAAGGAGTAGCTCTTGTCTGTTACATATTAGGCTTAAGGAACTTTATCTGTGCTGATTTCAATCTCTGGTTTTATGCAGCACCCCAACTCACCTTTCCCCTTAAGCAAGCATAAGTTGGTTTTCTAAATTTGAGACCCTGTTCTGTTTTGTAATTCAGTTCCTCTGTAGCCAAGTTTACATTCCGTGTATTAGTGATATCTTATGATGTTTCTTTTTCTGTGTGACTTATTTCAGTTAGAATCATCATACCTGAATCCACTCATTATGCTGCTACGGGCCTGATGACATAGATGTCATTGCTGAGTGATATTGCATTGTACGTAAGTACCACAACTTCTTTTCCATTTTTCACTTTCTGTAATATTGAACTTGTACCGTAAACGAGGTTCTTGTAAACAGAGGCGTCCCAAACTTTGGGGTGGCTGTGTCTTTTTGATTTTAATTTCCCTAAGCTATAGGACCATAAGTGGAAGTGCCCTAGGCTCTGTTGCTTTGTTTTTTAGATGTTTCAGGAAACACCATACACTTCTCCAGAGTGGCTGTTGGCAATTTACATCCCGCCCATCAGCATAACAAGGCTCCCAGTTCTCCATGGCCTGTCCTGCCTTTCTGGATTTTACACTTTTTTCAGATGGCCCTTTTGACCGGGGGGCAGAGAGACTTCATCGTAGTGCAGATTTCCTTTGCAAGCTTGCTTGGTTGGCCTAAAAGGGCGTATGCGTTTTTTCCTGAATATATTCAGGAAAAAACGCATACGCCCTTTTTGGCCAAGTGCATCATTGTGGACGTTCTGCCTCTTTTCCTATGCTTTACATGCAATTCCAGTCTACCTCCTGAAATCGGTTTCCTGCAATTCTGCCCCGATTTCAAGTCCTCTTGGCAGCCTTACTTCAATATATTTTTGGACGATAGCTGTCATTTATAACTGCAGGTTTGTGAATGACAGTGCCCCTGAGCTCCTTTCTTCAACTCGCTTTCTTGTGAGCTGGCCGCAACACAACAGGATTGCTTCAGGGCCCAGTGTGGTTCTGGCACGGCACGCTAAGCCTTTGGTTAATTCCTCTTCTTGGTGGGAAATGAGAGTTCAATTTGCCCGTCCAGACACCTCCAGCTAGTCTCTCATTGGTTCTCCCTATTCCTGTTCATCTTCCGCAGAAATTGCAAACTGGGCCAAACAGGAGGTTAAAGGCTCTGACTCTCCAAGTGGGGAGAGTGTTAGTAAAGCGTCTGGAATGTTGCACCCGAGTACCAGGGGACGAAAACTGAGACATATTGGAACACGTTTCCCGATCACACGGTGGATCATACTCTGGGTTCCACATGCATGTTTTAGCTGAAGGAAGAATCCCTTAAACCTGGAGAGTTGAGACCCATGGAATGGTTACCATGCAATATAACTTCAAAGGGTCTGCATTTGCTCACCGAACCTCACCAATCCTATCACTGCTGCGTTTATGCCGCTGTACACACGCTTGATTCTCTTTCGGAGACATATAAATCCATAGGTTTTAAGATTCTTACCAGTCAGGTATATTCTTAGGCGTTTAATATGGGGTGTTGAGTCCACTTCGTTGAGCAAGGAGTAGCTCTTGTCTATTACATATTTGGCTTATGGAACGGTATCTGTGCTAATTTCAATCTCTGGTTTTATGCAGCACCCCAACTCACCTTTCCCCTTAAGCAAGCATAAGTTGGCTTTCTACATTTGAGACCCTGTTCTGTTTTGTAATTCAGTTCCTGTGTAGCCAAGTTTACATTCCGTGTATTAGTGATATCTTATGATGTTTCTTTTCCTGTGTGACTTATTTCACTTAGAATCATCGTACCTGAATCCACTCATTATGCTGCTACGGGCCTGATGACATAGATTTCATTGCTGAGTGATATTGCATTGTACGTAAGTACCACAACTTCTTTATCCATTTTTCGCTTTCTGCGATATTGAACTTGTACTGTAAACGAGGTTCTTGTAAACAGAGCCGTCCCAAACTTTGGGGTGGCTGTGTCTTTTTGATTTTAATTTCCCTAAGCTATAGGACCATAAGTGGAAGTGCCCTAGGCTCTGTTGCTTTGTTTTTTAGATGTTTCAGGAAACACCATACACTGCTCCCCAGTGGCTGTTGGCAATTTACATCCCGCCCATCAGCATAACAAGGCTCCCAGTTCTCCATGGCCTGTTCTGCCTTTCTGGATTTTACACTTTTTTCAGATGGCCCTTTTGACGGGGGTGGGGGGGGGCAGTGAGACTTCATTGTAGTGCAGATTTCCTTTGCAAGCTTGCTTGGTTGGCCAAAAAGGGCGTATGCGTTTTTTTCCTGAATATATTCAGGAAAAAACGCATACGCCCTTTTTGGCCAAGTGCATCATTGTGGACGTTCTGCCTCTTTTCCTATGCTTTACATGCAATTCCAGTCTACCTCCTGAAATCGGTTGCCTGCTATTCTGCCCCGCTTTCAAGTCCTCTTGGCAGCCTTACTTCAATGTATTTTTGGACGATAGCTGTCATTTATAACTCTGCAGGTTTGTGAATGACAGTGCCCCTGAGCTCCTTTCTTCAACACGCTTTCTTGTGAGCTGGCCGCAACACCGCAGGATTGCTTCAGGCCCTAGTGTGGTTCCGGCATGGCAAGTTGAGCCTTTGGTTAATTCCTCTTCCTGGTGGGAAATGAGAGTTAAATTTGCCCATCCAGACACCTCCAGCTAGTCTCTCATTGGTCCTCACTATTCCTGTTCATCTTCCGCAGAAATTGCAAACTGGGCCAAACAGGAGGTTAAAGGCACTGACTCTCCAAGTGGGGAGAGTGTTAGCAAAGCGTCTGGAATGTTGCACCCGAGTACCAGGGAACAAAAACTGAGACATATTTGACACGTCTCCCGATCACACGGTTGATCATACTCTGGGTTCCACATGCATGTTTTAGCTGAAGGAAGAATCCCTTAAACCTGGAGAGTTGAGATCCGTGGAATGGGTACCATGCAATACGACTTCAAAGGGTCTTCATTTGCTCACCGAACCTCTCCAATCCTATCACTGCTGCGTTTATGCCCCTGTACACACGCTTGATTCTCTTTCGGAGACATAGCAATCCATAGGTTTTAAGATACTTACTACTCAGGTACATGCTTAGGCGTTTAATATGGGGTGTTGAGTCCATTTCGTTGAGCAAGGAATAGCTCTTGTCTATTCCATATTTGGCTTAAGGAACTTTATCTGTGCTCATTTCAATCTCTGGTTTTATGCAGCACCCCAACTCACCTTTCCCCTTAAGCAAGCATAAGTTGGTTTTCTACATTTGAGACCCTGTTCTGTTTTGTAATCCAGTTCCTGTGTAGCCAAGTTTACATTCCGTGTACTAGTGTTATCTTATGATGTTTCTTTTTCTGTGTGACTTATTTCAGTTAGAATCATCATACCTGAATCCACTCATTATGCTGCTACGGGCCTGATGACATAGATTTCATTGCTGAGTGATATTGCATTGTACGTAAGTACCACAACTTCTTTATCCATTTTTCACTTTCTGCGATATTGACCTTGTACCGTAAACGAGGTTCTTGTAAACAGAGCCGTCCCAAACTTTGGGGTGGCTGTGTCTTTTTGATTTTAATTTCCCAAGGCTATAGGACCATAAGTGGAAGTGCCCTAGGCTCTGTTGCTTTGTTTTTTAGATGTTTCAGGAAACACCATACACTTCTCCCGAGTGGCTGTTGGCAGTTTACATCCCGCCCATCAGCATAACAAGGCTCCCAGTTCTCCATGGCCTGTCCTGCCTTTCTGGATTTTACACTTTTTTCAGATGGCCCTTTTGACCGGGGGGCAGAGAGACGTCATTGTAGTGCAGATTTCCTTTGCAAGCTTGCTTGGTTGGCCAAAAAGGGCGTATGCGTTTTTTCCTGAATATATTCAGGAAAAAACGCATACGCCCTTTTTGGCCAAGTGCATCATTGTGGACGTTCTGCCTCTTTTCCTATGCTTTACATGCAATTCCAGTCTACCTCCTGAAATCCGTTTCCTGCAATTCTGCCCCACTTTCAAGTCCTCTTGTCAGCCTTACTTCAATATATTTTTGGACGATAGCTGTCATTTATAACTCTGCAGGTTTGTGAATGACAGTGCCCCTGAGCTCCTTTCTTCAACCCGCTTTCTTGTGAGCTGGCCTCAACACTGCAGGATTGCTTCAGCCCCTAGTGTGGTTCCGGCACGGCACGCTGAGCCTTTGGTTAATTCCTCTTCCTGGTGGGAAATGAGAGTTCAATTTGCCCCTCCAGACACCTCCACCTAGTCTCTCATTGGTTCTCCCTATTCCTGTTCATTTTCCGCAGAAATTGCAAACTGGGCCAAACAGGAGGTTAAAGGCACTGACTCTCCAAGTGGGGAGAGTGTTAGTAAAGCGTCTGGAATGTTGCACCCGAGTACCAGGGGACGAAAACTGAGACACATTTGAACACATTTCCCGATCACACGGTGGATCATACTCTGGGTTCCACATGCATGTTTTAGCTGAAGGAAGAATCCCTTAAACCTGGAGAGTTGAGACCCATGGAATGGTTACCATGCAATATAACTTCAAAGGGTCTGCATTTGCTCACCGAACCTCACCAATCCTATCACTGCTGCGTTTATGCCGCTGTACACACGCTTGATTCTCTTTCGGAGACATATAAATCCATAGGTTTTAAGATTCTTACTAGTCAGGTATATTCTTAGGCGTTTAATATGGGGTGTTGAGTCCACTTCGTTGAGCAAGGAGTAGCTCTTGTCTGTTACTTATTAGGCTTAAGGAACTTTATCTGTGCTGATTTCAATCTCTGGTTTTATGCAACACCCCAACTCACCTTTCCCCTTAAGCAAGCATAATTTGGTTTTCTAAATTTGAGACCCTGTTCTGTTTTGTAATTCAGTTCCTCTGTAGCCAAGTTTACATTCCGTGTATTAGTGATATCTTATGATGTTTCTTTTTCTGTGTGACTTATTTCAGTTAGAATCATCATACCTGAATCCACTCATTATGCTGCTACGGGCCTGATGACATAGATGTCATTGCTGAGTGATATTGCATTGTACGTAAGTACCACAACTTCTTTTCCATTTTTCGCTTTCTGTGATATTGAACTTGTACCGTAAACGAGGTTCTTGTAAACAGAGGCGTCCCAAACTTTGGGGTGGCTGTGTCTTTTTGATTTTAATTTCCCTAAGCTATAGGACCATAAGTGGAAGTGCCCTAGGCTCTGTTGCTTTGTTTTTTAGATGTTTCAGGAAACACCATACACTTCTCCAGAGTGGCTGTTGGCAATTTACATCCCGCCCATCAGCATAACAAGGCTCCCAGTTCTCCATGGCCTGTCCTGCCTTTCTGGATTTTACACTTTTTTCAGATGGCCCTTTTGACCGGGGGGCAGAGAGACTTCATTGTAGTGCAGATTTCCTTTGCAAGCTTGCTTGGTTGGCCAAAAAGGGCGTATGCGTTTTTTCCTGAATATATTCAGGAAAAAACGCATACGCCCTTTTTGGCCAAGTGCATCATTGTGGACGTTCTGCCTCTTTTCCTATGCTTTACATGCAGTTCCAGTCTACCTCCTGAAAGCGGTTTCCTGCAATTCTGCCCCGATTTCAAATCCTCTTGGCAGCCTTACTTCAATATATTTTTGGACGATAGCTGTCATTTATAACTCTGCAGGTTTGTGAATGACAGTGCCCCTGAGCTCCTTTCTTCAACTCGCTTTCTTGTGAGCTGGCCGCAACACAACAGGATTGCTTCAGGGCCCAGTGTGGTTCTGGCACGGCACGCTAAGCCTTTGGTTAATTCCTCTTCTTGGTGGGAAATGAGAGTTCAATTTGCCCGTCCAGACACCTCCAGCTAGTCTCTCATTGGTTCTCCCTATTCCTGTTCATCTTCCGCAGAATTTGCAAACTGGGCCAAACAGGAGGTTAAAGGCTCTGACTCTCCAAGTGGGGAGAGTGTTAGTAAAGCGTCTGGAATGTTGCACCCGAGTACCAGGGGACGAAAACTGAGACATATTGGAACACGTTTCCCGATCACACGGTGGATCATACTCTGGGTTCCACATGCATGTTTTAGCTGAAGGAAGAATCCCTTAAACCTGGAGAGTTGAGACCCATGGAATGGTTACCATGCAATATAACTTCAAAGGGTCTGCATTTGCTCACCGAACCTCACCAATCCTATCACTGCTGCGTTTATGCCGCTGTACACACGCTTGATTCTCTTTCGGAGACATATAAATCCATAGGTTTTAAGATTCTTACCAGTCAGGTATATTCTTAGGCGTTTAATATGGGGTGTTGAGTCCACTTCGTTGAGCAAGGAGTAGCTCTTGTCTATTACATATTTGGCTTATGGAACGGTATCTGTGCTAATTTCAATCTCTGGTTTTATGCAGCACCCCAACTCACCTTTCCCCTTAAGCAAGCATAAGTTGGCTTTCTACATTTGAGACCCTGTTCTGTTTTGTAATTCAGTTCCTGTGTAGCCAAGTTTACATTCCGTGTATTAGTGATATCTTATGATGTTTCTTTTCCTGTGTGACTTATTTCACTTAGAATCATCGTACCTGAATCCACTCATTATGCTGCTACGGGCCTGATGACATAGATTTCATTGCTGAGTGATATTGCATTGTACGTAACTACCACAACTTCTTTATCCATTTTCGCTTTCTGCGATATTGAACTTGTACTGTAAACGAGGTTCTTGTAAACAGAGCCGTCCCAAACTTTGGGGTGGCTGTGTCTTTTTGATTTTAATTTCCCTAAGCTATAGGACCATAAGTGGAAGTGCCCTAGGCTCTGTTGCTTTGTTTTTTAGATGTTTCAGGAAACACCATACACTGCTCCCCAGTGGCTGTTGGCAATTTACATCCCGCCCATCAGCATAACAAGGCTCCCAGTTCTCCATGGCCTGTTCTTCCTTTCTGGATTTTACACTTTTTTCAGATGGCCCTTTTGTCGGGGGTGGGGGGGGGCAGTGAGACTTCATTGTAGTGCAGATTTCCTTTGCAAGCTTGCTTGGTTGGCCAAAAAGGGCGTATGCGTTTTTTTCCTGAATATATTCAGGAAAAAACGCATACGCCCTTTTTGGCCAAGTGCATCATTGTGGACGTTCTGCCTCTTTTCCTATGCTTTACATGCAATTCCAGTCTACCTCCTGAAATCGGTTGCCTGCTATTCTGCCCCGCTTTCAAGTCCTCTTGGCAGCCTTACTTCAATGTATTTTTGGACGATAGCTGTCATTTATAACTCTGCAGGTTTGTGAATGACAGTGCCCCTGAGCTCCTTTCTTCAACACGCTTTCTTGTGAGCTGGCCGCAACACCGCAGGATTGCTTCAGGCCCTAGTGTGGTTCCGGCATGGCAAGTTGAGCCTTTGGTTAATTCCTCTTCCTGGTGGGAAATGAGAGTTAAATTTGCCCATCCAGACACCTCCAGCTAGTCTCTCATTGGTCCTCACTATTCCTGTTCATCTTCCGCAGAAATTGCAAACTGGGCCAAACAGGAGGTTAAAGGCACTGACTCTCCAAGACGGGAGAGTGTTAGCAAAGCGTCTGGAATGTTGCACCCGAGTACCAGGGAACAAAAACTGAGACATATTTGACACGTCTCCCGATCACACGGTTGATCATACTCTGGGTTCCACATGCATGTTTTAGCTGAAGGAAGAATCCCTTAAACCTGGAGAGTTGAGATCCGTGGAATGGGTACCATGCAATACGACTTCAAAGGGTCTTCATTAGCTCACCGAACCTCTCCAATCCTATCACTGCTGCGTTTATGCCCCTGTACACACGCTTGATTCTCTTTCGGAGACATAGCAATCCATAGGTTTTAAGATACTTACTACTCAGGTACCTGCTTAGGCGTTTAATATGGGGTGTTGAGTCCATTTCGTTGAGCAAGGAGTAGCTCTTGTCTATTCCATATTTGGCTTAAGGAACTTTATCTGTGCTCATTTCAATCTCTGGTTTTATGCAGCACCCCAACTCACCTTTCCCCTTAAGCAAGCATAAGTTGGTTTTCTACATTTGAGACCCTGTTCTGTTTTGTAATCCAGTTCCTGTGTAGCCAAGTTTACATTCCGTGTACTAGTGTTATCTTATGATGTTTCTTTTTCTGTGTGACTTATTTCAGTTAGAATCATCATACCTGAATCCACTCATTATGCTGCTACGGGCCTGATGACATAGATTTCATTGCTGAGTGATATTGCATTGTACGTAAGTACCACAACTTCTTTATCCATTTTTCACTTTCTGCGATATTGACCTTGTACCGTAAACGAGGTTCTTGTAAACAGAGGCGTCCCAAACTTTGGGGTGGCTGTGTCTTTTTGATTTTAATTTCCCAAGGCTATAGGACCATAAGTGGAAGTGCCCTAGGCTCTGTTGCTTTGTTTTTTAGATGTTTCAGGAAACACCATACACTTCTCCCGAGTGGCTGTTGGCAGTTTACATCCCGCCCATCAGCATAACAAGGCTCCCAGTTCTCCATGGCCTGTCCTGCCTTTCTGGATTTTACACTTTTTTCAGATGGCCCTTTTGACCGGGGGGCAGAGAGACGTCATTGTAGTGCAGATTTCCTTTGCAAGCTTGCTTGGTTGGCCAAAAAGGGCGTATGCGTTTTTTCCTGAATATATTCAGGAAAAAACGCATACGCCCTTTTTGGCCAAGTGCATCATTGTGGACGTTCTGCCTCTTTTCCTATGCTTTACATGCAATTCCAGTCTACCTCCTGAAATCGGTTTCCTGCAATTCTGCCCCGCTTTCAAGTCCTCTTGGCAGCCTTACTTCAGTATATTTTTGGACGATAGCTGTCATTTATAACTCTGCAGGTTTGTGAATGACAGTGCCCCTGAGCTCCTTTCTTCAACTCGCTTTCTTGTGAGCTGGCCGCAACACCGCAGGATGGCTTCAGGCCCTAATCTGGTTCCGGCACGGCACGCTGAGCCTTTGGTTAATTCCTCTTCCTGGTGGGAAATGAGAGTTCAATTTGCCCGTCCAGACACCTCCAGCTAGTCTCTCATTGGTTCTCCCTATTCCTGTTCATCTTCCGCAGAAATTGCAAACTGGGCCAAACAGGACGTTAAAGGCACTGACTCTCCAAGTGGGGAGAGTGTTAGTAAAGCGTCTGGAATGTTGCACCCGAGTACCAGGGGACGAAAACTGAGACATATTGGAACACGTTTCCCGATCACACGGTGGATCATACTCTGGGTTCCACATGCATGTTTTAGCTGAAGGAAGAATCCCTTAAACCTGGAGAGTTGAGACCCATGGAATGGTTACCATGCAATATAACTTCAAAGGGTCTGCATTTGCTCACCGAACCTCACCAATCCTATCACTGCTGCGTTTATGCCGCTGTACACACGCTTGATTCTCTTTCGGAGACATATAAATCCATAGGTTTTAAGATTCTTACTAGTCAGGTATATTCTTAGGCGTTTAATATGGGGTGTTGAGTCCACTTCGTTGAGCAAGGAGTAGCTCTTGTCTATTACATATTTGACTTATGGAACGGTATCTGTGCTAATTTCAATCTCTGGTTTTATGCAGCACCCCAACTCACCTTTCCCCTTAAGCAAGCATAAGTTGGCTTTCTACATTTGAGACCCTGTTCTGTTTTGTAATTCAGTTCCTGTGTAGCCAAGTTTACATTCCGTGTATTAGTGATATCTTATGATGTTTCTTTTCCTGTGTGACTTATTTCAGTTAGAATCATCGTACCTGAATCCACTCATTATGCTGCTATGGGCCTGATGACATAGATTTCATTGCTGAGTGATATTGCATTGTACGTAAGTACCACAACTTCTTTATCCATTTTTCGCTTTCTGCGATATTGAACTTGTACTGTAAACGAGGTTCTTGTAAACAGAGCCGTCCCAAACTTTGGGGTGGCTGTGTCTTTTTGATTTTAATTTCCCTAAGCTATAGGACCATAAGTGGAAGTGCCCTAGGCTCTGTTGCTTTGTTTTTTAGATGTTTCAGGAAACACCATACACTGCTCCCCAGTGGCTGTTGGCAATTTACATCCCGCCCATCATCATAACAAGGCTCCCAGTTCTCCATGGCCTGTCCTGCCTTTCTGGATTTTACACTTTTTTCAGATGGCCCTTTTGACCGGGGGGCAGAGAGACTTCATTGTAGTGCAGATTTCCTTTGCAAGCTTGCTTGGTTGGCCAAAAAGGGCGTATGCGTTTTTTCCTGAATATATTCAGGAAAAAACGCATACGCCCTTTTTGGCCAAGTGCATCATTGTGGACGTTCTGCCTCTTTTCCTATGCTTTACATGCAATTCCAGTCTACCTCCTGAAATCGGTTTCCTGCAATTCTGCCCCGATTTCAAGTCCTCTTGGCAGCCTTACTTCAATATATTTTTGGACGATAGCTGTCATTTATAACTGCAGGTTTGTGAATGACAGTGCCCCTGAGCTCCTTTCTTCAACTCGCTTTCTTGTGAGCTGGCCGCAACACAACAGGATTGCTTCAGGGCCCAGTGTGGTTCTGGCACGGCACGCTAAGCCTTTGGTTAATTCCTCTTCTTGGTGGGAAATGAGAGTTCAATTTGCCCGTCCAGACACCTCCAGCTAGTCTCTCATTGGTTCTCCCTATTCCTGTTCATCTTCCGCAGAAATTGCAAACTGGGCCAAACAGGAGGTTAAAGGCTCTGACTCTCCAAGTGGGGAGAGTGTTAGTAAAGCGTCTGGAATGTTGTACCCGAGTACCAGGGGACGAAAACTGAGACATATTGGAACACGTTTCCTGATCACACGGTGGATCATACTCTGGGTTCCACATGCATGTTTTAGCTGAAGGAAGAATCCCTTAAACCTGGAGAGTTGAGACCCATGGAATGGTTACCATGCAATATAACTTCAAAGGGTCTGCATTTGCTCACCGAACCTCACCAATCCTATCACTGCTGCGTTTATGCCGCTGTACACACGCTTGATTCTCTTTCGGAGACATATAAATCCATAGGTTTTAAGATTCTTACTAGTCAGGTATATTCTTAGGCGTTTAATATGGGGTGTTGAGTCCACTTCGTTGAGCAAGGAGTAGCTCTTGTCTATTACATATTTGGCTTATGGAACGGTATCTGTGCTAATTTCAATCTCTGGTTTTATGCAGCACCCCAACTCACCTTTCCCCTTAAGCAAGCATAAGTTGGCTTTCTACATTTGAGACCCTGTTCTGTTTTGTAATTCAGTTCCTGTGTAGCCAAGTTTACATTCCGTGTATTAGTGATATCTTATGATGTTTCTTTTCCTGTGTGACTTATTTCACTTAGAATCATCGTACCTGAATCCACTCATTATGCTGCTACGGGCCTGATGACATAGATTTCATTGCTGAGTGATATTGCATTGTACGTAAGTACCACAACTTCTTTATCCATTTTTCGCTTTCTGCGATATTGAACTTGTACTGTAAACGAGGTTCTTGTAAACAGAGCCGTCCCAAACTTTGGGGTGGCTGTGTCTTTTTGATTTTAATTTCCCTAAGCTATAGGACTATAAGTGGAAGTGCCCTAGGCTCTGTTGCTTTGTTTTTTAGATGTTTCAGGAAACACCATACACTGCTCCCCAGTGGCTGTTGGCAATTTACATCCCGCCCATCAGCATAACAAGGCTCCCAGTTCTCCATGGCCTGTTCTGCCTTTCTGGATTTTACACTTTTTTCAGATGGCCCTTTTGTCGGGGGTGGGGGGGGGCAGTGAGACTTCATTGTAGTGCAGATTTCCTTTGCAAGCTTGCTTGGTTGGCCAAAAAGGGCGTATGCGTTTTTTTCTTGAATATATTCAGGAAAAAACGCATACGCCCTTTTTGGCCAAGTGCATCATTGTGGACGTTCTGCCTCTTTTCCTATGCTTTACATGCAATTCTAGTCTACCTCCTGAAATCGGTTGCCTGCTATTCTGCCCCGGTTTCAAGTCCTCTTGGCAGCCTTACTTCAATGTATTTTTGGACGATAGCTGTCATTTATAACTCTGCAGGTTTGTGAATGACAGTGCCCCTGAGCTCCTTTCTTCAACACGCTTTCTTGTGAGCTGGCCGCAACACCGCAGGATTGATTCAGGCCCTAGTGTGGTTCCGGCATGGCAAGTTGAGCCTTTGGTTAATTCCTCTTCCTGGTGGGAAATGAGAGTTAAATTTGCCCATCCAGACACCTCCAGCTAGTCTCTCATTGGTCCTCACTATTCCTGTTCATCTTCCGCAGAAATTGCAAACTGGGCCAAACAGGAGGTTAAAGGCACTGACTCTCCAAGACGGGAGAGTGTTAGCAAAGCGTCTGGAATGTTGCACCCGAGTACCAGGGAACAAAAACTGAGACATATTTGACACGTCTCCCGATCACACGGTTGATCATACTCTGGGTTCCACATGCATGTTTTAGCTGAAGGAAGAATCCCTTAAACCTGGAGAGTTGAGATCCGTGGAATGGGTACCATGCAATACGACTTCAAAGGGTCTTCATTTGCTCACCGAACCTCTCCAATGCTATCACTGCTGCGTTTATGCCCCTGTACACACGCTTGATTCTCTTTCGGAGACATAGCAATCCATAGGTTTTAAGATACTTACTAGTCAGATACATTCTTACACGTTTAATATGGGGTGTTGAGTCCATTTCGTTGAGCAAGGAGTAGCTCTTGACTATTCCATATTTGGCTTAAGGAACTTTATCTGTGCTCATTTCAATCTCTGGTTTTATGCAGCACCCCAACTCACCTTTCCCCTTAAGCAAGCATAAGTTGGTTTTCTACATTTGAGACCCTGTTCTGTTTTGTAATCCAGTTCCTGTGTAGCCAAGTTTACATTCCGTGTACTAGTGTTATCTTATGATGTTTCTTTTTCTGTGTGACTTATGTCAGTTAGAATCATCATACCTGAATCCACTCATTATGCTGCTACGGGCCTGATGACATGGATTTCATTGCTGAGTGATATTGCATTGTACGTAAGTACCACAACTTCTTTATCCATTTTTCACTTTCTGCGATATTGACCTTGTACCGTAAACGAGGTTCTTGTAAACAGAGCCGTCCCAAACTTTGGGGTGGCTGTGTCTTTTTGATTTTAATTTCCCTAAGCTATAGGACCATAAGTGGAATTGCCCTAGGCTCTGTTGCTTTGTTTTTTAGATGTTTCAGGAAACACCATACACTTCTCCCGAGTGGCTGTTGGCAGTTTACATCCCGCCCATCAGCATAACAAGGCTCCCAGTTCTCCATGGCCTGTCCTGCCTTTCTGGATTTTACACTTTTTTCAGATGGCCCTTTTGACCGGGGGGCAGAGAGACTTCATTGTAGTGCAGATTTCCTTTGCAAGCTTGCTTGGTTGGCCAAAAAGGGCGTATGCGTTTTTTCCTGAATATATTCAGGAAAAAACGCATACGCCCTTTTTGGCCAAGTGCATCATTGTGGACGTTCTGCCTCTTTTCCTATGCTTTACATGCAATTCCAGTCTACCTCCTGAAATCGGTTTCCTGCAATTCTGCTCCACTTTCAAGTCCTCTTGTCAGCCTTACTTCAATATATTTTTGGACGATAGCTGTCATTTATAACTCTGCAGGTTTGTGAATGACAGTGCCCCTGAGCTCCTTTCTTCAACCCGCTTTCTTGTGAGCTGGCCTCAACACTGCAGGATTGCTTCAGGCCCTAGTGTGGTTCCGGCACGGCACGCTGAGCCTTTGGTTAATTCCTCTTCCTGGTGGGAAATGAGAGTTAAATTTGCCCCTCCAGACACCTCCAGCTAGTCTCTCATTGGTTCTCCCTATTCCTGTTCATTTTCCGCAGAAATTGCAAACTGGGCCAAACAGGAGGTTAAAGGCACTGACTCTCCAAGTGGGGAGAGTGTTAGTAAAGCGTCTGGAATGTTGCACCCGAGTACCAGGGGACGAAAACTGAGACACATTGGAACACGTTTCCCGATCACACGGTGGATCATACTCTGGGTTCCACATGCATGTTTTAGCTGAAGGAAGAATCCCTTAAACCTGGAGAGTTGAGACCCATGGAATGGTTACCATGCAATATAACTTCAAAGGGTCTGCATTTGCTCACCGAACCTCACCAATCCTATCACTGCTGCGTTTATGCCGCTGTACACACGCTTGATTCTCTTTCGGAGACATATAAATCCATAGGTTTTAAGATTCTTACTAGTCAGGTATATTCTTAGGCGTTTAATATGGGGTGTTGAGTCCACTTCGTTGAGCAAGGAGTAGCTCTTGTCTGTTACATATTAGGCTTAAGGAACTTTATCTGTGCTGATTTCAATCTCTGGTTTTATGCAGCACCCCAACTCACCTTTCCCCTTAAGCAAGCATAAGTTGGTTTTGTAAATTTGAGACCCTGTTCTGTTTTGTAATTCAGTTCCTCTGTAGCCAAGTTTACATTCCGTGTATTAGTGATATCTTATGATGTTTCTTTTTCTGTGTGACTTATTTCAGTTAGAATCATCATACCTGAATCCACTCATTATGCTGCTACGGGCCTGATGACATAGATGTCATTGCTGAGTGATATTGCATTGTACGTAAGTACCACAACTTCTTTTCCATTTTTCGCTTTCTGTGATATTGAACTTGTACCGTAAACGAGGTTCTTGTAAACAGAGGCGTCCCAAACTTTGGGGTGGCTGTGTCTTTTTGATTTTAATTTCCCTAAGCTATAGGACCATAAGTGGAAGTGCCCTAGGCTCTGTTGCTTTGTTTTTTAGATGTTTCAGGAAACACCATACACTTCTCCAGAGTGGCTGTTGGCAATTTACATCCCGCCCATCAGCATAACAAGGCTCCCAGTTCTCCATGGCCTGTCCTGCCTTTCTGGATTTTACACTTTTTTCAGATGGCCCTTTTGACCGGGGGGCAGAGAGACTTCATTGTAGTGCAGATTTCCTTTGCAAGCTTGCTTGGTTGGCCAAAAAGGGCGTATGCGTTTTTTCCTGAATATATTCAGGAAAAAACGCATACGCCCTTTTTGGCCAAGTGCATCATTGTGGACGTTCTGCCTCTTTTCCTATGCTTTACATGCAATTCCAGTCTACCTCCTGAAATCGGTTTCCTGCAATTCTGCCCCGATTTCAAGTCCTCTTGGCAGCCTTACTTCAATATATTTTTGGACGATAGCTGTCATTTATAACTCTGCAGGTTTGTGAATTACAGTGCCCCTGAGCTCCTTTCTTCAACTCGCTTTCTTGTGAGCTGGCCGCAACACAACAGGATTGCTTCAGGGCCCAGTGTGGTTCTGGCACGGCACGCTAAGCCTTTGGTTAATTCCTCTTCTTGGTGGGAAATGAGAGTTCAATTTGCCCGTCCAGACACCTCCAGCTAGTCTCTCATTGGTTCTCCCTATTCCTGTTCATCTTCCGCAGAAATTGCAAACTGGGCCAAACAGGAGGTTAAAGGCTCTGACTCTCCAAGTGGGGAGAGTGTTAGTAAAGTGTCTGGAATGTTGCACCCGAGTACCAGGGGACGAAAACTGAGACATATTGGAACACGTTTCCCGATCACACGGTGGATCATACTCTGGGTTCCACATGCATGTTTTAGCTGAAGGAAGAATCCCTTAAACCTGGAGAGTTGAGACCCATGGAATGGTTACCATGCAATATAACTTCAAAGGGTCTGCATTTGCTCACCGAACCTCACCAATCCTATCACTGCTGCGTTTATGCCGCTGTACACACGCTTGATTCTCTTTCGGAGACATATAAATCCATAGGTTTTAAGATTCTTACTAGTCAGGTATATTCTTAGGCGTTTAATATGGGGTGTTGAGTCCACTTCGTTGAGCAAGGAGTAGCTCTTGTCTATTACATATTTGGCTTATGGAACGGATTCTGTGCTAATTTCAATCTCTGGTTTTATGCAGCACCCCAACTCACCTTTCCCCTTAAGCAAGCATAAGTTGGCTTTCTACATTTGAGACCCTGTTCTGTTTTGTAATTCAGTTCCTGTGTAGCCAAGTTTACATTCCGTGTATTAGTGATATCTTATGATGTTTCTTTTCCTGTGTGACTTATTTCACTTAGAATCATCGTACCTGAATCCACTCATTATGCTGCTACGGGCCTGATGACATAGATTTCATTGCTGAGTGATATTGCATTGTACGTAAGTACCACAACTTCTTTATCCATTTTTCGCTTTCTGCGATATTGAACTTGTACTGTAAACGAGGTTCTTGTAAACAGAGCCGTCCCAAACTTTGGGGTGGCTGTGTCTTTTTGATTTTAATTTCCCTAAGCTATAGGACCATAAGTGGAAGTGCCCTAGGCTCTGTTGCTTTGTTTTTTAGATGTTTCAGGAAACACCATACACTGCTCCCCAGTGGCTGTTGGCAATTTACATCCCGCCCATCAGCATAACAAGGCTCCCAGTTCTCCATGGCCTGTTCTGCCTTTCTGGATTTTACACTTTTTTCAGATGGCCCTTTTGACGGGGGTGGGGGGGGGCAGTGAGACTTCATTGTAGTGCAGATTTCCTTTGCAAGCTTGCTTGGTTGGCCAAAAAGGGCGTATGCGTTTTTTTCCTGAATATATTCAGGAAAAAACGCATACGCCCTTTTTGGCCAAGTGCATCATTGTGGACGTTCTGCCTCTTTTCCTATGCTTTACATGCAATTCCAGTCTACCTCTTGAAATCGGTTGCCTGCTATTCTGCCCCGCTTTCAAGTCCTCTTGGCAGCCTTACTTCAATGTATTTTTGGACGATAGCTGTCATTTATAACTCTGCAGGTTTGTGAATGACAGTGCCCCTGAGCTCCTTTCTTCAACACGCTTTCTTGTGAGCTGGCCGCAACACCGCAGGATGGCTTCAGGCCCTAGTGTGGTTTCGGCATGGCAAGTTGAGCCTTTGGTTAATTCCTCTTCCTGGTGGGAAATGAGAGTTAAATTTGCCCATCCAGACACCTCCAGCTAGTCTCTCATTGGTCCTCACTATTCCTGTTCATCTTCCGCAGAAATTGCAAACTGGGCCAAACAGGAGGTTAAAGGCACTGACTCTCCAAGACGGGAGAGTGTTAGCAAAGCGTCTGGAATGTTGCACCCGAGTACCAGGGAACAAAAACTGAGACATATTTGACACGTCTCCTGATCACACGGTTGATCATACTCTGGGTTCCACATGCATGTTTTAGCTGAAGGAAGAATCCCTTAAACCTGGAGAGTTGAGATCCGTGGAATGGGTACCATGCAATACGACTTCAAAGGGTCTTCATTTGCTCACCGAACCTCTCCAATCCTATCACTGCTGCGTTTATGCCCCTGTACACACGCTTGATTCTCTTTCAGAGAAATAGCAATCCATAGGTTTTAAGATACTTACTACTCAGGTACATGCTTAGGCGTTTAATATGGGGTGTTGAGTCCATTTCGTTGAGCAAGGAGTAGCTCTTGTCTATTCCATATTTGGCTTAAGGAACTTTATCTGTGCTCATTTCAATCTCTGGTTTTATGCAGCACCCCAACTCACCTTTCCCCTTAAGCAAGCATAAGTTGGTTTTCTAAATTTGAGACCTTGTTCTGTTTTGTAATCCAGTTCCTGTGTAGCCAAGTTTACATTCCGTGTACTAGTGTTATCTTATGATGTTTCTTTTTCTGTGTGACTTATTTCAGTTAGAATCATCATACCTGAATCCACTCATTATGCTGCTACGGGCCTGATGACATAGATTTCATTGCTGAGTGATATTGCATTGTACGTAAGTACCACAACTTCTTTATCCATTTTTCACTTTCTGCGATATTGACCTTGTACCGTAAACGAGGTTCTTGTAAACAGAGGCGTCCCAAACTTTGGGGTGGCTGTGTCTTTTTGATTTTAATTTCCCAAGGCTATAGGACCATAAGTGGAAGTGCCCTAGGCTCTGTTGCTTTGTTTTTTAGATGTTTCAGGAAACACCATACACTTCTCCCGAGTGGCTGTTGGCAGTTTACATCCCGCCCATCAGCATAACAAGGCTCCCAGTTCTCCATGGCCTGTCCTGCCTTTCTGGATTTTACACTTTTTTCAGATGGCCCTTTTGACCGGGGGGCAGAGAGACGTCATTGTAGTGCAGATTTCCTTTGCAAGCTTGCTTGGTTGGCCAAAAAGGGCGTATGCGTTTTTTCCTGAATATATTCAGGAAAAAACGCATACGCCCTTTTTGGCCAAGTGCATCATTGTGGACGTTCTGCCTCTTTTCCTATGCTTTACATGCAATTCCAGTCTACCTCCTGAAATCGGTTTCCTGCAATTCTGCCCCGCTTTCAAGTCCTCTTGGCAGCCTTACTTCAGTCTATTTTTGGACGATAGCTGTCATTTATAACTCTGCAGGTTTGTGAATTACAGTGCCCCTGAGCTCCTTTCTTCAACTCGCTTTCTTGTGAGCTGGCCGCAACACCGCAGGATTGCTTCAGGCCCTAATCTGGTTCCGGCACGGCATGCTGAGCCTTTGGTTAATTCCTCTTCCTGGTGGGAAATGAGAGTTCAATTTGCCCGTCCAGACACCTCCAGCTAGTCTCTCATTGGTTCTCCCTATTCCTGTTCATCTTCCGCAGAAATTGCAAACTGGGCCAAACAGGACGTTAAAGGCACTGACTCTCCAAGTGGGGAGAGTGTTAGTAAAGCGTCTGGAATGTTGCACCCGAGTACCAGGGGACGAAAACTGAGACATATTGGAACACGTTTCCCGATCACACGGTGGATCATACTCTGGGTTCCACATGCATGTTTTAGCTGAAGGAAGAATCCCTTAAACCTGGAGAGTTGAGACCCATGGAATGGTTACCATGCAATATAACTTCAAAGGGTCTGCATTTGCTCACCGAACCTCACCAATCCTATCACTGCTGCGTTTATGCCGCTGTACACACGCTTGATTCTCTTTCGGAGACATATAAATCCATAGGTTTTAAGATTCTTACTAGTCAGGTATATTCTTAGGCGTTTAATATGGGGTGTTGAGTCCACTTCGTTGAGCAAGGAGTAGCTCTTGTCTATTACATATTTGGCTTATGGAACGGTATCTGTGCTAATTTCAATCTCTGGTTTTATGCAGAACCCCAACTCACCTTTCCCCTTAAGCAAGCATAAGTTGGCTTTCTACATTTGAGACCCTGTTCTGTTTTGTAATTCAGTTCCTGTGTAGCCAAGTTTACATTCCGTGTATTAGTGATATCTTATGATGTTTCTTTTCCTGTGTGACTTATTTCACTTAGAATCATCGTACCTGAATCCACTCATTATGCTGCTACGGGCCTGATGACATAGATTTCATTGCTGAGTGATATTGCATTGTACGTAAGTACCACAACTTCTTTATCCATTTTTCGCTTTCTGCGATATTGAACTTGTACTGTAAACGAGGTTCTTGTAAACAGAGCCGTCCCAAACTTTGGGGTGGCTGTGTCTTTTTGATTTTAATTTCCCTAAGCTATAGGACCATAAGTGGAAGTGCCCTAGGCTCTGTTGCTTTGTTTTTTAGATGTTTCAGGAAACACCATACACTGCTCCCCAGTGGCTGTTGGCAATTTACATCCCGCCCATCAGCATAACAAGGCTCCCAGTTCTCCATGGCCTGTCCTGCCTTTCTGGATTTTACACTTTTTTCAGATGGCCCTTTTGACCGGGGGGCAGAGAGACTTCATTGTAGTGCAGATTTCCTTTGCAAGCTTGCTTGGTTGGCCAAAAAGGGCGTATGCGTTTTTTCCTGAATATATTCAGGAAAAAACGCATACGCCCTTTTTGGCCAAGTGCATCATTGTGGACGTTCTGCCTCTTTTCCTATGCTTTACATGCAATTCCAGTCTACCTCCTGAAATCGGTTTCCTGCAATTCTGCCCCGATTTCAAGTCCTCTTGGCAGCCTTACTTCAATATATTTTTGGACGATAGCTGTCATTTATAACTCTGCAGGTTTGTGAATTACAGTGCCCCTGAGCTCCTTTCTTCAACTCGCTTTCTTGTGAGCTGGCCGCAACACAACAGGATTGCTTCAGGGCCCAGTGTGGTTCTGGCACGGCACGCTAAGCCTTTGGTTAATTCCTCTTCTTGGTGGGAAATGAGAGTTCAATTTGCCCGTCCAGACACCTCCAGCTAGTCTCTCATTGGTTCTCCCTATTCCTGTTCATCTTCCGCAGAAATTGCAAACTGGGCCAAACAGGAGGTTAAAGGCTCTGACTCTCCAAGTGGGGAGAGTGTTAGTAAAGCGTCTGGAATGTTGTACCCGAGTACCAGGGGACGAAAACTGAGACATATTGGAACACGTTTCCCGATCACACGGTGGATCATACTCTGGGTTCCACATGCATGTTTTAGCTGAAGGAAGAATCCCTTAAACCTGGAGAGTTGAGACCCATGGAATGGTTACCATGCAATATAACTTCAAAGGGTCTGCATTTGCTCACCGAACCTCACCAATCCTATCACTGCTGCGTTTATGCCGCTGTACACACGCTTGATTCTCTTTCGGAGACATATAAATCCATAGGTTTTAAGATTCTTACTAGTCAGGTATATTCTTAGGCGTTTAATATGGGGTGTTGAGTCCACTTCGTTGAGCAAGGAGTAGCTCTTGTCTATTACATATTTGGCTTATGGAACGGTATCTGTGCTAATTTCAATCTCTGGTTTTATGCAGCACCCCAACTCACCTTTCCCCTTAAGCAAGCATAAGTTGGCTTTCTACATTTGAGACCCTGTTCTGTTTTGTAATTCAGTTCCTGTGTAGCCAAGTTTACATTCCGTGTATTAGTGATATCTTATGATGTTTCTTTTCCTGTGTGACTTATTTCACTTAGAATCATCGTACCTGAATCCACTCATTATGCTGCTACGGGCCTGATGACATAGATTTCATTGCTGAGTGATATTGCATTGTACGTAAGTACCACAACTTCTTTATCCATTTTTCGCTTTCTGCGATATTGAACTTGTACTGTAAACGAGGTTCTTGTAAACAGAGCCGTCCCAAACTTTGGGGTGGCTGTGTCTTTTTGATTTTAATTTCCCTAAGCTATAGGACTATAAGTGGAAGTGCCCTAAGCTCTGTTGCTTTGTTTTTTAGATGTTTCAGGAAACACCATACACTGCTCCCCAGTGGCTGTTGGCAATTTACATCCTGCCCATCAGCATAACAAGGCTCCCAGTTCTCCATGGCCTGTTCTGCCTTTCTGGATTTTACACTTTTTTCAGATGGCCCTTTTGTCGGGGGTGGGGGGGGCAGTGAGACTTCATTGTAGTGCAGATTTCCTTTGCAAGCTTGCTTGGTTGGCCAAAAAGGGCGTATGCGTTTTTTTCTTGAATATATTCAGGAAAAAACGCATACGCCCTTTTTGGCCAAGTGCATCATTGTGGACGTTCTGCCTCTTTTCCTATGCTTTACATGCAATTCCAGTCTACCTCCTGAAATCGGTTGCCTGCTATTCTGCCCCGGTTTCAAGTCCTCTTGGCAGCCTTACTTCAATGTATTTTTGGACGATAGCTGTCATTTATAACTCTGCAGGTTTGTGAATGACAGTGCCCCTGAGCTCCTTTCTTCAACACGCTTTCTTGTGAGCTGGCCGCAACACCGCAGGATTGATTCAGGCCCTAGCGTGGTTCCGGCATGGCAAGTTGAGCCTTTGGTTAATTCCTCTTCCTGGTGGGAAATGAGAGTTAAATTTGCCCATCCAGACACCTCCAGCTAGTCTCTCATTGGTCCTCACTATTCCTGTTCATCTTCCGCAGAAATTGCAAACTGGGCCAAACAGGAGGTTAAAGGCACTGACTCTCCAAGACGGGAGAGTGTTAGCAAAGCGTCTGGAATGTTGCACCCGAGTACCAGGGAACAAAAACTGAGACATATTTGACACGTCTCCCGATCACACGGTGGATCATACTCTGGGTTCCACATGCATGTTTTAGCTGAAGGAAGAATCCCTTAAACCTGGAGAGTTGAGATCCGTGGAATGGGTACCATGCAATACGACTTCAAAGGGTCTTCATTTGCTCACCGAACCTCTCCAATCCTATCACTGCTGCGTTTATGCCCCTGTACACACGCTTGATTCTCTTTCGGAGACATAGCAATCCATAGGTTTTAAGATACTTACTAGTCAGATACATTCTTACACGTTTAATATGGGGTGTTGAGTCCATTTCGTTGAGCAAGGAGTAGCTCTTGACTATTCCATATTTGGCTTAAGGAACTTTATCTGTGCTCATTTCAATCTCTGGTTTTATGCAGCACCCCAACTCACCTTTCCCCTTAAGCAAGCATAAGTTGGTTTTCTACATTTGAGACCCTGTTCTGTTTTGTAATCCAGTTCCTGTGTAGCCAAGTTTACATTCCGTGTACTAGTGTTATCTTATGATGTTTCTTTTTCTGTGTGACTTATGTCAGTTAGAATCATCATACCTGAATCCACTCATTATGCTGCTACGGGCCTGATGACATAGATTTCATTGCTGAGTGATATTGCATTGTACGTAAGTACCACAACTTCTTTATCCATTTTTCACTTTCTGCGATATTGACCTTGTACCGTAAATGAGGTTCTTGTAAACAGAGCCGTCCCAAATTTGGGGTGGCTGTGTCTTTTTGATTTTAATTTCCCAAGGCTATAGGACCATAAGTGGAAGTGCCCTAGGCTCTGTTGCTTTGTTTTTTAGATGTTTCAGGAAACACCATACACTTCTCCCGAGTGGCTGTTGGCAGTTTACATCCCGCCCATCAGCATAACAAGGCTCCCAGTTCTCCATGGCCTGTCCTGCCTTTCTGGATTTTACACTTTTTTCAGATGGCCCTTTTGACCGGGGGGCAGAGAGACGTCATTGTAGTGCAGATTTCCTTTGCAAGCTTGCTTGGTTGGCCAAAAAGGGCGTATGCGTTTTTTCCTGAATATATTCAGGAAAAAACGCATACGCCCTTTTTGGCCAAGTGCATCATTGTGGACGTTCTGCCTCTTTTCCTATGCTTTACATGCAATTCCAGTCTACCTCCTGAAATCGGTTTCCTGCAATTCTGCTCCACTTTCAAGTCCTCTTGTCAGCCTTACTTCAATATATTTTTGGACGATAGCTGTCATTTATAACTCTGCAGGTTTGTGAATGACAGTGCCCCTGAGCTCCTTTCTTCAACCCGCTTTCTTGTGAGCTGGCCTCAACACTGCAGGATTGCTTCAGGCCCTAGTGTGGTTCCGGCACGGCACGCTGAGCCTTTGGTTAATTCCTCTTCCTGGTGGGAAATGAGAGTTAAATTTGCCCCTCCAGACACCTCCAGCTAGTCTCTCATTGGTTCTCCCTATTCCTGTTCATCTTCCGCAGAAATTGCAAACTGGGCCAAACAGGAGGTTAAAGGCACTGACTCTCCAAGTGGGGAGAGTGTTAGTAAAGCGTCTGGAATGTTGCACCCGAGTACCAGGGGACGAAAACTGAGACACATTGGAACACGTTTCCCGATCACACGGTGGATCATACTCTGGGTTCCACATGCATGTTTTAGCTGAAGGAAGAATCCCTTAAACCTGGAGAGTTGAGACCCATGGAATGGTTACCATGCAATATAACTTCAAAGGGTCTGCATTTGCTCACCGAACCTCACCAATCCTATCACTGCTGCGTTTATGCCGCTGTACACACGCTTGATTCTCTTTCGGAGACATATAAATCCATAGGTTTTAAGATTCTTACTAGTCAGGTATATTCTTAGGCGTTTAATATGGGGTGTTGAGTCCACTTCGTTGAGCAAGGAGTAGCTCTTGTCTGTTACATATTAGGCTTAAGGAACTTTATCTGTGCTGATTTCAATCTCTGGTTTTATGCAGCACCCCAACTCACCTTTCCCCTTAAGCAAGCATAAGTTGGTTTTCTAAATTTGAGACCCTGTTCTGTTTTGTAATTCAGTTCCTCTGTAGCCAAGTTTACATTCCGTGTATTAGTGATATCTTATGATGTTTCTTTTTCTGTGTGACTTATTTCAGTTAGAATCATCATACCTGAATCCATTCATTATGCTGCTACGGGCCTGATGACATAGATTTCATTGCTGAGTGATATTGCATTGTACGTAAGTACCACAACTTCTTTATCCATTTTTCGCTTTCTGCGATATTGAACTTGTACTGTAAACGAGGTTCTTGTAAACAGAGCCGTCCCAAACTTTGGGGTGGCTGTGTCTTTTTGATTTTAATTTCCCTAAGCTATAGGACTATAAGTGGAAGTGCCCTAAGCTCTGTTGCTTTGTTTTTTAGATGTTTCAGGAAACACCATACACTGCTCCCCAGTGGCTGTTGGCAATTTACATCCTGCCCATCAGCATAACAAGGCTCCCAGTTCTCCATGGCCTGTTCTGCCTTTCTGGATTTTACACTTTTTTCAGATGGCCCTTTTGTCGGGGGTGGGGGGGGCAGTGAGACTTCATTGTAGTGCAGATTTCCTTTGCAAGCTTGCTTGGTTGGCCAAAAAGGGCGTATGCGTTTTTTTCTTGAATATATTCAGGAAAAAACGCATACGCCCTTTTTGGCCAAGTGCATCATTGTGGACGTTCTGCCTCTTTTCCTATGCTTTACATGCAATTCCAGTCTACCTCCTGAAATCGGTTGCCTGCTATTCTGCCCCGGTTTCAAGTCCTCTTGGCAGCCTTACTTCAATGTATTTTTGGACGATAGCTGTCATTTATAACTCTGCAGGTTTGTGAATGACAGTGCCCCTGAGCTCCTTTCTTCAACACGCTTTCTTGTGAGCTGGCCGCAACACCGCAGGATTGATTCAGGCCCTAGCGTGGTTCCGGCATGGCAAGTTGAGCCTTTGGTTAATTCCTCTTCCTGGTGGGAAATGAGAGTTAAATTTGCCCATCCAGACACCTCCAGCTAGTCTCTCATTGGTCCTCACTATTCCTGTTCATCTTCCGCAGAAATTGCAAACTGGGCCAAACAGGAGGTTAAAGGCACTGACTCTCCAAGACGGGAGAGTGTTAGCAAAGCGTCTGGAATGTTGCACCCGAGTACCAGGGAACAAAAACTGAGACATATTTGACACGTCTCCCGATCACACGGTGGATCATACTCTGGGTTCCACATGCATGTTTTAGCTGAAGGAAGAATCCCTTAAACCTGGAGAGTTGAGATCCGTGGAATGGGTACCATGCAATACGACTTCAAAGGGTCTTCATTTGCTCACCGAACCTCTCCAATCCTATCACTGCTGCGTTTATGCCCCTGTACACACGCTTGATTCTCTTTCGGAGACATAGCAATCCATAGGTTTTAAGATACTTACTAGTCAGATACATTCTTACACGTTTAATATGGGGTGTTGAGTCCATTTCGTTGAGCAAGGAGTAGCTCTTGACTATTCCATATTTGGCTTAAGGAACTTTATCTGTGCTCATTTCAATCTCTGGTTTTATGCAGCACCCCAACTCACCTTTCCCCTTAAGCAAGCATAAGTTGGTTTTCTACATTTGAGACCCTGTTCTGTTTTGTAATCCAGTTCCTGTGTAGCCAAGTTTACATTCCGTGTACTAGTGTTATCTTATGATGTTTCTTTTTCTGTGTGACTTATGTCAGTTAGAATCATCATACCTGAATCCACTCATTATGCTGCTACGGGCCTGATGACATAGATTTCATTGCTGAGTGATATTGCATTGTACGTAAGTACCACAACTTCTTTATCCATTTTTCACTTTCTGCGATATTGACCTTGTACCGTAAATGAGGTTCTTGTAAACAGAGCCGTCCCAAATTTGGGGTGGCTGTGTCTTTTTGATTTTAATTTCCCAAGGCTATAGGACCATAAGTGGAAGTGCCCTAGGCTCTGTTGCTTTGTTTTTTAGATGTTTCAGGAAACACCATACACTTCTCCCGAGTGGCTGTTGGCAGTTTACATCCCGCCCATCAGCATAACAAGGCTCCCAGTTCTCCATGGCCTGTCCTGCCTTTCTGGATTTTACACTTTTTTCAGATGGCCCTTTTGACCGGGGGGCAGAGAGACGTCATTGTAGTGCAGATTTCCTTTGCAAGCTTGCTTGGTTGGCCAAAAAGGGCGTATGCGTTTTTTCCTGAATATATTCAGGAAAAAACGCATACGCCCTTTTTGGCCAAGTGCATCATTGTGGACGTTCTGCCTCTTTTCCTATGCTTTACATGCAATTCCAGTCTACCTCCTGAAATCGGTTTCCTGCAATTCTGCTCCACTTTCAAGTCCTCTTGTCAGCCTTACTTCAATATATTTTTGGACGATAGCTGTCATTTATAACTCTGCAGGTTTGTGAATGACAGTGCCCCTGAGCTCCTTTCTTCAACCCGCTTTCTTGTGAGCTGGCCTCAACACTGCAGGATTGCTTCAGGCCCTAGTGTGGTTCCGGCACGGCACGCTGAGCCTTTGGTTAATTCCTCTTCCTGGTGGGAAATGAGAGTTAAATTTGCCCCTCCAGACACCTCCAGCTAGTCTCTCATTGGTTCTCCCTATTCCTGTTCATCTTCCGCAGAAATTGCAAACTGGGCCAAACAGGAGGTTAAAGGCACTGACTCTCCAAGTGGGGAGAGTGTTAGTAAAGCGTCTGGAATGTTGCACCCGAGTACCAGGGGACGAAAACTGAGACACATTGGAACACGTTTCCCGATCACACGGTGGATCATACTCTGGGTTCCACATGCATGTTTTAGCTGAAGGAAGAATCCCTTAAACCTGGAGAGTTGAGACCCATGGAATGGTTACCATGCAATATAACTTCAAAGGGTCTGCATTTGCTCACCGAACCTCACCAATCCTATCACTGCTGCGTTTATGCCGCTGTACACACGCTTGATTCTCTTTCGGAGACATATAAATCCATAGGTTTTAAGATTCTTACTAGTCAGGTATATTCTTAGGCGTTTAATATGGGGTGTTGAGTCCACTTCGTTGAGCAAGGAGTAGCTCTTGTCTGTTACATATTAGGCTTAAGGAACTTTATCTGTGCTGATTTCAATCTCTGGTTTTATGCAGCACCCCAACTCACCTTTCCCCTTAAGCAAGCATAAGTTGGTTTTCTAAATTTGAGACCCTGTTCTGTTTTGTAATTCAGTTCCTCTGTAGCCAAGTTTACATTCCGTGTATTAGTGATATCTTATGATGTTTCTTTTTCTGTGTGACTTATTTCAGTTAGAATCATCATACCTGAATCCATTCATTATGCTGCTACGGGCCTGATGACATAGATGTCATTGCTGAGTGATATTGCATTGTACGTAAGTACCACAACTTCTTTTCCATTTTTCGCTTTCTGTGATATTGAACTTGTACCGTAAACGAGGTTCTTGTAAACAGAGGCGTCCCAAACTTTGGGGTGGCTGTGTCTTTTTGATTTTAATTTCCCTAAGCTATAGGACCATAAGTGGAAGTGCCCTAGGCTCTGTTGCTTTGTTTTTTAGATGTTTCAGGAAACACCATACACTTCTCCAGAGTGGCTGTTGGCAATTTACATCCCGCCCATCAGCATAACAAGGCTCCCAGTTCTCCATGGCCTGTCCTGCCTTTCTGGATTTTACACTTTTTTCAGATGGCCCTTTTGACCGGGGGGCAGAGAGACTTCATTGTAGTGCAGATTTCCTTTGCAAGCTTGCTTGGTTGGCCAAAAAGGGCGTATGCGTTTTTTCCTGAATATATTCAGGAAAAAACGCATACGCCCTTTTTGGCCAAGTGCATCATTGTGGACGTTCTGCCTCTTTTCCTATGCTTTACATGCAATTCCAGTCTACCTCCTGAAATTGGTTTCCTGCAATTCTGCCCCGATTTCAAGTCCTCTTGGCAGCCTTACTTCAATATATTTTTGGACGATAGCTGTCATTTATAACTCTGCAGGTTTGTGAATTACAGTGCCCCTGAGCTCCTTTCTTCAACTCGCTTTCTTGTGAGCTGGCCGCAACACAACAGGATTGCTTCAGGGCCCAGTGTGGTTCTGGCACGGCACGCTAAGCCTTTGGTTAATTCCTCTTCTTGGTGGGAAATGAGAGTTCAATTTGCCCGTCCAGACACCTCCAGCTAGTCTCTCATTGGTTCTCCCTATTCCTGTTCATCTTCCGCAGAAATTGCAAACTGGGCCAAACAGGAGGTTAAAGGCTCTGACTCTCCAAGTGGGGAGAGTGTTAGTAAAGCGTCTGGAATGTTGCACCCGAGTACCAGGGGATGAAAACTGAGACATATTGGAACACGTTTCCCGATCACACGGTGGATCATACTCTGGGTTCCACATGCATGTTTTAGCTGAAGGAAGAATCCCTTAAACCTGGAGAGTTGAGACCCATGGAATGGTTACCATGCAATATAACTTCAAAGGGTCTGCATTTGCTCACCGAACCTCACCAATCCTATCACTGCTGCGTTTATGCCGCTGTACACACGCTTGATTCTCTTTCGGAGACATATAAATCCATAGGTTTTAAGATTCTTACTAGTCAGGTATATTCTTAGGCGTTTAATATGGGGTGTTGAGTCCACTTCGTTGAGCAAGGAGTAGCTCTTGTCTATTACATATTTGGCTTATGGAACGGATTCTGTGCTAATTTCAATCTCTGGTTTTATGCAGCACCCCAACTCACCTTTCCCCTTAAGCAAGCATAAGTTGGCTTTCTACATTTGAGACCCTGTTCTGTTTTGTAATTCAGTTCCTGTGTAGCCAAGTTTACATTCCGCGTATTAGTGATATCTTATGATGTTTCTTTTCCTGTGTGACTTATTTCACTTAGAATCATCGTACCTGAATCCACTCATTATGCTGCTACGGGCCTGATGACATAGATTTCATTGCTGAGTGATATTGCATTGTACGTAAGTACCACAACTTCTTTATCCATTTTTCGCTTTCTGCGATATTGAACTTGTACTGTAAACGAGGTTCTTGTAAACAGAGCCGTCCCAAACTTTGGGGTGGCTGTGTCTTTTTGATTTTAATTTCCCTAAGCTATAGGACCATAAGTGGAAGTGCCCTAGGCTCTGTTGCTTTGTTTTTTAGATGTTTCAGGAAACACCATACACTGCTCCCCAGTGGCTGTTGGCAATTTACATCCCGCCCATCAGCATAACAAGGCTCCCAGTTCTCCATGGCCTGTTCTGCCTTTCTGGATTTTACACTTTTTTCAGATGGCCCTTGTGACGGGGGTGGGGGGGGCAGTGAGACTTCATTGTAGTGCAGATTTCCTTTGCAAGCTTGCTTGGTTGGCCAAAAAGGGCGTATGCGTTTTTTTCCTGAATATATTCAGGAAAAAACGCATACGCCCTTTTTGGCCAAGTGCATCATTGTGGACGTTCTGCCTCTTTTCCTATGCTTTACATGCAATTCCAGTCTACCTCCTGAAATCGGTTGCCTGCTATTCTGCCCCGCTTTCAAGTCCTCTTGGCAGCCTTACTTCAATGTATTTTTGGACGATAGCTGTCATTTATAACTCTGCAGGTTTGTGAATGACAGTGCCCCTGAGCTCCTTTCTTCAACACGCTTTCTTGTGAGCTGGCCGCAACACCGCAGGATTGCTTCAGGCCCTAGTGTGGTTTCGGCATGGCAAGTTGAGCCTTTGGTTAATTCCTCTTCCTGGTGGGAAATGAGAGTTAAATTTGCCCATCCAGACACCTCCAGCTAGTCTCTCATTGGTCCTCACTATTCCTGTTCATCTTCCGCAGAAATTGCAAACTGGGCCAAACAGGAGGTTAAAGGCACTGACTCTCCAAGACGGGAGAGTGTTAGCAAAGCATCTGGAATGTTGCACCCGAGTACCAGGGAACAAAAACTGAGACATATTTGACACGTCTCCTGATCACACGGTTGATCATACTCTGGGTTCCACATGCATGTTTTAGCTGAAGGAAGAATCCCTTAAACCTGGAGAGTTGAGATCCGTGGAATGGGTACCATGCAATACGACTTCAAAGGGTCTTCATTTGCTCACCGAACCTCTCCAATCCTATCACTGCTGCGTTTATACCCCTGTACACACGCTTGATTCTCTTTCGGAGAAATAGCAATCCATAGGTTTTAAGATACTTACTACTCAGGTACATGCTTAGGCGTTTAATATGGGGTGTTGAGTCCATTTCGTTGAGCAAGGAGTAGCTCTTGTCTATTCCATATTTGGCTTAAGGAACTTTATCTGTGCTCATTTCAATCTCTGGTTTTATGCAGCACCCCAACTCACCTTTCCCCTTAAGCAAGCATAAGTTGGTTTTCTACATTTGAGACCCTGTTCTGTTTTGTAATCCAGTTCCTGTGTAGCCAAGTTTACATTCCGTGTACTAGTGTTATCTTATGATGTTTCTTTTTCTGTGTGACTTATTTCAGTTAGAATCATCATACCTGAATCCACTCATTATGCTGCTACGGGCCTGATGACATAGATTTCATTGCTGAGTGATATTGCATTGTACGTAAGTACCACAACTTCTTTATCCATTTTTCACTTTCTGCGATATTGACCTTGTACCGTAAACGAGGTTCTTGTAAACAGAGCCGTCCCAAACTTTGGAGTGGCTGTGTCTTTTTGATTTTAATTTCCCAAGGCTATAGGACCATAAGTGGAAGTGCCCTAGGCTCTGTTGCTTTGTTTTTTAGATGTTTCAGGAAACACCATACACTTCTCCCGAGTGGCTGTTGGCAGTTTACATCCCGCCCATCAGCATAACAAGGCTCCCAGTTCTCCATGGCCTGTCCTGCCTTTCTGGATTTTACACTTTTTTCAGATGGCCCTTTTGACCGGGGGGCAGAGAGACGTCATTGTAGTGCAGATTTCCTTTGCAAGCTTGCTTGGTTGGCCAAAAAGGGCGTATGCGTTTTTTCCTGAATATATTCAGGAAAAAACGCATACGCCCTTTTTGGCCAAGTGCATCATTGTGGACGTTCTGCCTCTTTTCCTATGCTTTACATGCAATTCTAGTCTACCTCCTGAAATCGGTTTCCTGCAATTCTGCCCCACTTTCAAGTCCTCTTGTCAGCCTTACTTCAATATATTTTTGGACGATAGCTGTCATTTATAACTCTGCAGGTTTGTGAATTACAGTGCCCCTGAGCTCCTTTCTTCAACCCGCTTTCTTGTGAGCTGGCCTCAACACTGCAGGATTGCTTCAGGCCCTAGTGTGGTTCCGGCACGGCACGCTGAGCCTTTGGTTAATTCCTCTTCCTGGTGGGAAATGAGAGTTAAATTTGCCCCTCCAGACACCTCCAGCTAGTCTCTCATTGGTTCTCCCTATTCCTGTTCATTTTCCGCAGAAATTGCAAACTGGGCCAAACAGGAGGTTAAAGGCACTGACTCTCCAAGTGGGGAGAGTGTTAGTAAAGCGTCTGGAATGTTGCACCCGAGTACCAGGGGACGAAAACTGAGACACATTTGAACACGCTTCCCGATCACACGGTGGATCATACTCTGGGTTCCACATGCATGTTTTAGCTGAAGGAAGAATCCCTTAAACCTGGAGAGTTGAGACCCATGGAATGGTTACCATGCAATATAACTTCAAAGGGTCTGCATTTGCTCACCGAACCTCACCAATCCTATCACTGCTGCGTTTATGCCGCTGTACACACGCTTGATTCTCTTTCGGAGACATATAAATCCATAGGTTTTAAGATTCTTACTAGTCAGGTATATTCTTAGGCGTTTAATATGGGGTGTTGAGTCCACTTCGTTGAGCAAGGAGTAGCTCTTGTCTGTTACATATTAGGCTTAAGGAACTTTATCTGTGCTGATTTCAATCTCTGGTTTTATGCAGCACCCCAACTCACCTTTCCCCTTAAGCAAGCATAAGTTGGTTTTCTAAATTTGAGACCCTGTTCTGTTTTGTAATTCAGTTCCTCTGTAGCCAAGTTTACATTCCGTGTATTAGTGATATCTTATGATGTTTCTTTTTCTGTGTGACTTATTTCAGTTAGAATCATCATACCTGAATCCACTCATTATGCTGCTACGGGCCTGATGACATAGATGTCATTGCTGAGTGATATTGCATTGTACGTAAGTACCACAACTTCTTTTCCATTTTTCGCTTTCTGTGATATTGAACTTGTACCGTAAACGAGGTTCTTGTAAACAGAGCCGTCCCAAACTTTGGGGTGGCTGTGTCTTTTTGATTTTAATTTCCCTAAGCTATAGGACCATAAGTGGAAGTGCCCTAGGCTCTGTTGCTTTGTTTTTTAGATGTTTCAGGAAACACCATAAACTTCTCCAGAGTGGCTGTTGGCAATTTACATCCCGCCCATCAGCATAACAAGGCTCCCAGTTCTCCATGGCCTGTCCTGCCTTTCTGGATTTTACACTTTTTTCAGATGGCCCTTTTGACCGGGGGGCAGAGAGACTTCATTGTAGTGCAGATTTCCTTTGCAAGCTTGCTTGGTTGGCCAAAAAGGGCGTATGCGTTTTTTCCTGAATATATTCAGGAAAAAACGCATACGCCCTTTTTGGCCAAGTGCATCATTGTGGACGTTCTGCCTCTTTTCCTATGCTTTACATGCAATTCCAGTCTACCTCCTGAAATCGGTTTCCTGCAATTCTGCCCCGATTTCAAGTCCTCTTGGCAGCCTTACTTCAATATATTTTTGGACGATAGCTGTCATTTATAACTCTGCAGGTTTGTGAATTACAGTGCCCCTGAGCTCCTTTCTTCAACTCGCTTTCTTGTGAGCTGGCCGCAACACAACAGGATTGCTTCAGGGCCCAGTGTGGTTCTGGCACGGCACGCTAAGCCTTTGGTTAATTCCTCTTCTTGGTGGGAAATGAGAGTTCAATTTGCCCGTCCAGACACCTCCAGCTAGTCTCTCATTGGTTCTCCCTATTCCTGTTCATCTTCCGCAGAAATTGCAAACTGGGCCAAACAGGAGGTTAAAGGCTCTGACTCTCCAAGTGGGGAGAGTGTTAGTAAAGCGTCTGGAATGTTGCACCCGAGTACCAGGGGACGAAAACTGAGACATATTGGAACACGTTTCCCGATCACACGGTGGATCATACTCTGGGTTCCACATGCATGTTTTAGCTGAAGGAAGAATCCCTTAAACCTGGAGAGTTGAGACCCATGGAATGGTTACCATGCAATATAACTTCAAAGGGTCTGCATTTGCTCACCGAACCTCACCAATCCTATCACTGCTGCGTTTATGCCGCTGTACACACGCTTGATTCTCTTTCGGAGACATAGCAATCCATAGGTTTTCAGATACTTACTAGTCAGATACATTCTTACACGTTTAATATGGGGTGTTGAGTCCATTTCGTTGAGCAAGGAGTAGCTCTTGACTATTCCATATTTGGCTTAAGGAACTTTATCTGTGCTCATTTCAATCTCTGGTTTTATGCAGCACCCCAACTCACCTTTCCCCTTAAGCAAGCATAAGTTTGTTTTCTAAATTTGAGACCCCGTTCTGTTTTGTAATTCAGTTCCTGTGTAGCCAAGTTTACATTCTGTGTATTAGTGATATCTTATGATGTTTCTTTTTCTGTGTGACTTATGTCAGTTAGAATCATCATACCTGAATCCACTCATTATGCTGCTACGGGCCTGATGACATAGATTTCATTGCTGAGTGATATTGCATTGTACGTAAGTACCACAACTTCTTTATCCATTTTTCACTTTCTGCGATATTGACCTTGTACCGTAAACGAGGTTCTTGTAAACAGAGCCGTCCCAAACTTTGGGGTGGCTGTGTCTTTTTGATTTTAATTTCCCAAGGCTATAGGACCATAAGTGGAAGTGCCCTAGGCTCTGTTGCTTTGTTTTTTAGATGTTTCAGGAAACACCATACACTTCTCCCGAGTGGCTGTTGGCAGTTTACATCCCGCCCATCAGCATAACAAGGCTCCCAGTTCTCCATGGCCTGTCCTGCCTTTCTGGATTTTACACTTTTTTCAGATGGCCCTTTTGACCGGGGGGCAGAGAGACGTCATTGTAGTGCAGATTTCCTTTGCAAGCTTGCTTGGTTGGCCAAAAAGGGCGTATGCGTTTTTTCCTGAATATATTCAGGAAAAAACGCATACGCCCTTTTTGGCCAAGTGCATCATTGTGGACGTTCTGCCTCTTTTCCTATGCTTTACATGCAATTCCAGTCTACCTCCTGAAATCGGTTTCCTGCAATTCTGCTCCACTTTCAAGTCCTCTTGTCAGCCTTACTTCAATATATTTTTGGACGATAGCTGTCATTTATAACTCTGCAGGTTTGTGAATGACAGTGCCCCTGAGCTCCTTTCTTCAACACGCTTTCTTGTGAGCTGGCCTCAACACTGCAGGATTGCTTCAGGCCCTAGTGTGGTTCCGGCACGGCACGCTGAGCCTTTGGTTAATTCCTCTTCCTGGTGGGAAATGAGAGTTAAATTTGCCCCTCTAGACACCTCCACCTAGTCTCTCATTGGTTCTCCCTATTCCTGTTCATTTTCCGCAGAAATTGCAAACTGGGCCAAACAGGAGGTTAAAGGCACTGACTCTCCAAGTGGGGAGAGTGTTAGTAAAGCGTCTGGAATGTTGCACCCGAGTACTAGGGGACGAAAACTGAGACACATTGGAACACGTTTCCCGATCACACGGTGGATCATACTCTGGGTTCCACATGCATGTTTTAGCTGAAGGAAGAATCCCTTAAACCTGGAGAGTTGAGACCCATGGAATGGTTACCATGCAATATAACTTCAAAGGGTCTGCATTTGCTCACCGAACCTCACCAATCCTATCACTGCTGCGTTTATGCCGCTGTACACACGCTTGATTCTCTTTCGGAGACATATAAATCCATAGGTTTTAAGATTCTTACTAGTCAGGTATATTCTTAGGCGTTTAATATGGGGTGTTGAGTCCACTTCGTTGAGCAAGGAGTAGCTCTTGTCTATTACATATTTGGCTTATGGAACGGTATCTGTGCTAATTTCAATCTCTGGTTTTATGCAGCACCCCAACTCACCTTTCCCCTTAAGCAAGCATAAGTTGGCTTTCTACATTTGAGACCCTGTTCTGTTTTGTAATTCAGTTCCTGTGTAGCCAAGTTTACATTCCGTGTATTAGTGATATCTTATGATGTTTCTTTTCCTGTGTGACTTATTTCACTTAGAATCATCGTACCTGAATCCACTCATTATGCTGCTACGGGCCTGATGACATAGATTTCATTGCTGAGTGATATTGCATTGTACGTGAGTACCACAACTTCTTTATCCATTTTTCGCTTTCTGCGATATTGAACTTGTACTGTAAACGAGGTTCTTGTAAACAGAGCCGTCCCAAACTTTGGGGTGGCTGTGTCTTTTTGATTTTAATTTCCCTAAGCTATAGGACTATAAGTGGAAGTGCCCTAGGCTCTGTTGCTTTGTTTTTTAGATGTTTCAGGAAACACCATACACTGCTCCCCAGTGGCTGTTGGCAATTTACATCCCGCCCATCAGCATAACAAGGCTCCCAGTTCTCCATGGCCTGTTCTGCCTTTCTGGATTTTACACTTTTTTCAGATGGCCCTTTTGTCGGGGGTGGGGGGGGGCAGTGAGACTTCATTGTAGTGCAGATTTCCTTTGCAAGCTTGCTTGGTTGGCCAAAAAGGGCGTATGCGTTTTTTTCCTGAATATATTCAGGAAAAAACGCATACGCCCTTTTTGGCCAAGTGCATCATTGTGGACGTTCTGCCTCTTTTCCTATGCTTTACATGCAATTCCAGTCTACCTCCTGAAATCGGTTGCCTGCTATTCTGCCCCGGTTTCAAGTCCTCTTGGCAGCCTTACTTCAATGTATTTTTGGACGATAGCTGTCATTTATAACTCTGCAGGTTTGTGAATGACAGTGCCCCTGAGCTCCTTTCTTCAACACGCTTTCTTGTGAGCTGGCCGCAACACCGCAGGATTGATTCAGGCCCTAGTGTGGTTCCGGCATGGCAAGTTGAGCCTTTGGTTAATTCCTCTTCCTGGTGGGAAATGAGAGTTAAATTTGCCCATCCAGACACCTCCAGCTAGTCTCTCATTGGTCCTCACTATTCCTGTTCATCTTCCGCAGAAATTGCAAACTGGGCCAAACAGGAGGTTAAAGGCACTGACTCTCCAAGTGGGGAGAGTGTTAGCAAAGCGTCTGGAATGTTGCACCCGAGTACCAGGGAACAAAAACTGAGACATATTTGACACGTCTCCCGATCACACGGTTGATCATACTCTGGGTTCCACATGCATGTTTTAGCTGAAGGAAGAATCCCTTAAACCTGGAGAGTTGAGATCCGTGGAATGGGTACCATGCAATACGACTTCAAAGGGTCTTCATTTGCTCACCGAACCTCTGCAATCCTATCACTGCTGCGTTTATGCCCCTGTACACACGCTTGATTCTCTTTCGGAGACATAGCAATCCATAGGTTTTAAGATACTTACTACTCAGGTACATGCTTAGGCGTTTAATATGGGGTGTTGAGTCCATTTCGTTGAGCAAGGAATAGCTCTTGTCTATTCCATATTTGGCTTAAGGAACTTTATCTGTGCTCATTTCAATCTCTGGTTTTATGCAGCACCCCAACTCACCTTTCCCCTTAAGCAAGCATAAGTTGGTTTTCTACATTTGAGACCCTGTTCTGTTTTGTAATCCAGTTCCTGTGTAGCCAAGTTTACATTCCGTGTACTAGTGTTATCTTATGATGTTTCTTTTTCTGTGTGACTTATTTCAGTTAGAATCATCATACCTGAATCCACTCATTATGCTGCTACGGGCCTGATGACATAGATTTCATTGCTGAGTGATATTGCATTGTACGTAAGTACCACAACTTCTTTATCCATTTTTCACTTTCTGCGATATTGACCTTGTACCGTAAACGAGGTTCTTGTAAACAGAGCCGTCCCAAACTTTGGGGTGGCTGTGTCTTTTTGATTTTAATTTCCCAAGGCTATAGGACCATAAGTGGAAGTGCCCTAGGCTCTGTTGCTTTGTTTTTTAGATGTTTCAGGAAACACCATACACTTCTCCCGAGTGGCTGTTGGCAGTTTACATCCCGCCCATCAGCATAACAACTCTCCCAGTTCTCCATGGCCTGTCCTGCCTTTCTGGATTTTACACTTTTTTCAGATGGCCCTTTTGACCGGGGGGCAGAGAGACGTCATTGTAGTGCAGATTTCCTTTGCAAGCTTGCTTGGTTGGCCAAAAAGGGCGTATGCGTTTTTTCCTGAATATATTCAGGAAAAAACGCATACGCCCTTTTTGGCCAAGTGCATCATTGTGGACGTTCTGCCTCTTATCCTATTCTTTACATGCAATTCCAGTCTACCTCCTGAAATCCGTTTCCTGCAATTCTGCCCCACTTTCAAGTCCTCTTGTCAGCCTTACTTCAATATATTTTTGGACGATAGCTGTCATTTATAACTCTGCAGGTTTGTGAATGACAGTGCCCCTGAGCTCCTTTCTTCAACCCGCTTTCTTGTGAGCTGGCCTCAACACTGCAGGATTGCTTCAGGCCCTAGTGTGGTTCCGGCACGGCACGCTGAGCCTTTGGTTAATTCCTCTTCCTGGTGGGAAATGAGAGTTAAATTTGCCCCTCCAGACACCTCCACCTAGTCTCTCATTGGTTCTCCCTATTCCTGTTCATTTTCCGCAGAAATTGCAAACTGGGCCAAACAGGAGGTTAAAGGCACTGACTCTCCAAGTGGGGAGAGTGTTAGTAAAGCGTCTGGAATGTTGCACCCGAGTACCAGGGGACGAAAACTGAGACACATTGGAACACGTTTCCCGATCACACGGTGGATCATACTCTGGGTTCCACATGCATGTTTCAGCTGAAGGAAGAATCCCTTAAACCTGGAGAGTTGAGACCCATGGAATGGTTACCATGCAATATAACTTCAAAGGGTCTGCATTTGCTCACCGAACCTCACCAATCCTATCACTGCTGCGTTTATGCCGCTGTACACACGCTTGATTCTCTTTCGGAGACATATAAATCCATAGGTTTTAAGATTCTTACTAGTCAGGTATATTCTTAGGCGTTTAATATGGGGTGTTGAGTCCACTTCGTTGAGCAAGGAGTAGCTCTTGTCTGTTACATATTAGGCTTAAGGAACTTTATCTGTGCTGATTTCAATCTCTGGTTTTATGCAGCACCCCAACTCACCTTTCCCCTTAAGCAAGCATAAGTTGGTTTTCTAAATTTGAGACCCTGTTCTGTTTTGTAATTCAGTTCCTCTGTAACCAAGTTTACATTCCGTGTATTAGTGATATCTTATGATGTTTCTTTTTCTGTGTGACTTATTTCAGTTAGAATCATCATACCTGAATCCACTCATTATGCTGCTACGGGCCTGATGACATAGATGTCATTGCTGAGTGATATTGCATTGTACGTAAGTACCACAACTTCTTTTCCATTTTTCGCTTTCTGTGATATTGAACTTGTACCGTAAACGAGGTTCTTGTAAACAGAGGCGTCCCAAACTTTGGGGTGGCTGTGTCTTTTTGATTTTAATTTCCCTAAGCTATAGGACCATAAGTGGAAGTGCCCTAGGCTCTGTTGCTTTGTTTTTTAGATGTTTCAGGAAACACCATACACTTCTCCAGAGTGGCTGTTGGCAATTTACATCCCGCCCATCAGCATAACAAGGCTCCCAGTTCTCCATGGCCTGTCCTGCCTTTCTGGATTTTACACTTTTTTCAGATGGCCCTTTTGACCGGGGGGCAGAGAGACTTCATTGTAGTGCAGATTTCCTTTGCAAGCTTGCTTGGTTGGCCAAAAAGGGCGTATGCGTTTTTTCCTGAATATATTCAGGAAAAAACGCATACGCCCTTTTTGGCCAAGTGCATCATTGTGGACGTTCTGCCTCTTTTCCTATGCTTTACATGCAGTTCCAGTCTACCTCCTGAAATCGGTTTCCTGCAATTCTGCCCCGATTTCAAGTCCTCTTGGCAGCCTTACTTCAATATATTTTTGGACGATAGCTGTCATTTATAACTCTGCAGGTTTGTGAATTACAGTGCCCCTGAGCTCCTTTCTTCAACTCGCTTTCTTGTGAGCTGGCCGCAACACAACAGGATTGCTTCAGGGCCCAGTGTGGTTCTGGCACGGCACGCTAAGCCTTTGGTTAATTCCTCTTCTTGGTGGGAAATGAGAGTTCAATTTGCCCGTCCAGACACCTCCAGCTAGTCTCTCATTGGTTCTCCCTATTCCTGTTCATCTTCCGGCAGAAATTGCAAACTGGGCCAAACAGGAGGTTAAAGGCTCTGACTCTCCAAGTGGGGAGAGTGTTAGTAAAGCGTCTGGAATGTTGCACCCGAGTACCAGGGGACGAAAACTGAGACATATTGGAACACGTTTCCCGATCACACGGTGGATCATACTCTGGGTTCCACATGCATGTTTTAGCTGAAGGAAGAATCCCTTAAACCTGGAGAGTTGAGACCCATGGAATGGTTACCATGCAATATAACTTCAAAGGGTCTGCATTTGCTCACCGAACCTCACCAATCCTATCACTGCTGCGTTTATGCCGCTGTACACACGCTTGATTCTCTTTCGGAGACATATAAATCCATAGGTTTTAAGATTCTTACCAGTCAGGTATATTCTTAGGCGTTTAATATGGGGTGTTGAGTCCACTTCGTTGAGCAAGGAGTAGCTCTTGTCTATTACATATTTGGCTTATGGAACGGTATCTGTGCTAATTTCAATCTCTGGTTTTATGCAGCACCCCAACTCACCTTTCCCCTTAAGCAAGCATAAGTTGGCTTTCTACATTTGAGACCCTGTTCTGTTTTGTAATTCAGTTCCTGTGTAGCCAAGTTTACATTCCGTGTATTAGTGATATCTTATGATGTTTCTTTTCCTGTGTGACTTATTTCACTTAGAATCATCGTACCTGAATCCACTCATTATGCTGCTACGGGCCTGATGACATAGATTTCATTGCTGAGTGATATTGCATTGTACGTTAGTACCACAACTTCTTTATCCATTTTCGCTTTCTGCGATATTGAACTTGTACTGTAAACGAGGTTCTTGTAAACAGAGCCGTCCCAAACTTTGGGGTGGCTGTGTCTTTTTGATTTTAATTTCCCTAAGCTATAGGACTATAAGTGGAAGTGCCCTAGGCTCTGTTGCTTTGTTTTTTAGATGTTTCAGGAAACACCATACACTGCTCCCCAGTGGCTGTTGGCAATTTACATCCCGCCCATCAGCATAACAAGGCTCCCAGTTCTCCATGGCCTGTTCTGCCTTTCTGGATTTTACACTTTTTTCAGATGGCCCTTTTGTCGGGGGTGGGGGGGGGCAGTGAGACTTCATTGTAGTGCAGATTTCCTTTGCAAGCTTGCTTGGTTGGCCAAAAAGGGCGTATGCGTTTTTTCCTGAATATATTCAGGAAAAAACGCATACGCCCTTTTTGGCCAAGTGCATCATTGTGGACGTTCTGCCTCTTTTCCTATGCTTTACATGCAATTCCAGTCTACCTCCTGAAATCGGTTGCCTGCAATTCTGCCCCGCTTTCAAGTCCTCTTGGCAGCCTTACTTCAGTATATTTTTGGACGATAGCTGTCATTTATAACTCTGCAGGTTTGTGAATGACAGTGCCCCTGAGCTCCTTTCTTCAACTCGCTTTCTTGTGAGCTGGCCGCAACACAACAGGATTGCTTCAGGCCCTAATCTGGTTCCGGCACGGCACGCTGAGCCTTTGGTTAATTCCTCTTCCTGGTGGGAAATGAGAGTTCAATTTGCCCGTCCAGACACCTCCAGCTAGTCTCTCATTGGTTCTCCCTATTCCTGTTCATCTTCCGCAGAAATTGCAAACTGGGCCAAACAGGACGTTAAAGGCACTGACTCTCCAAGTGGGGAGAGTGTTAGTAAAGCGTCTGGAATGTTGCACCCGAGTACCAGGGGACGAAAACTGAGACATATTGGAACACGTTTCCCGATCACACGGTGGATCATACTCTGGGTTCCACATGCATGTTTTAGCTGAAGGAAGAATCCCTTAAACCTGGAGAGTTGAGACCCATGGAATGGTTACCATGCAATATAACTTCAAAGGGTCTGCATTTGCTCACCGAACCTCACCAATCCTATCACTGCTGCGTTATGCCGCTGTACACACGCTTGATTCTCTTTCGGAGACATATAAATCCATAGGTTTTAAGATTCTTACTAGTCAGGTATATTCTTAGGCGTTTAATATGGGGTGTTGAGTCCACTTCGTTGAGCAAGGAGTAGCTCTTGTCTATTACATATTTGGCTTATGGAACGGTATCTGTGCTAATTTCAATCTCTGGTTTTATGCAGAACCCCAACTCACCTTTCCCCTTAAGCAAGCATAAGTTGGCTTTCTACATTTGAGACCCTGTTCTGTTTTGTAATTCAGTTCCTGTGTAGCCAAGTTTACATTCCGTGTATTAGTGATATCTTATGATGTTTCTTTTCCTGTGTGACTTATTTCACTTAGAATCATCGTACCTGAATCCACTCATTATGCTGCTACGGGCCTGATGACATAGATTTCATTGCTGAGTGATATTGCATTGTACGTAAGTACCACAACTTCTTTATCCATTTTTTGCTTTCTGCGATATTGAACTTGTACTGTAAACGAGGTTCTTGTAAACAGAGCCGTCCCAAACTTTGGGGTGGCTGTGTCTTTTTGATTTTAATTTCCCTAAGCTATAGGACCATAAGTGGAAGTGCCCTAGGCTCTGTTGCTTTGTTTTTTAGATGTTTCAGGAAACACCATACACTTCTCCCGAGTGGCTGTTGGCAATTTACATCCCGCCCATCAGCATAACAAGGCTCCCAGTTCTCCATGGCCTGTCCTGCCTTTCTGGATTTTACACTTTTTTCAGATGGCCCTTTTGACCGGGGGGCAGAGAGACTTCATTGTAGTGCAGATTTCCTTTGCAAGCTTGCTTGGTTGGCCAAAAAGGGCGTATGCGTTTTTTCCTGAATATATTCAGGAAAAAACGCATACGCCCTTTTTGGCCAAGTGCATCATTGTGGACGTTCTGCCTCTTTTCCTATGCTTTACATGCAATTCCAGTCTACCTCCTGAAATCGGTTTCCTGCAATTCTGCCCCGATTTCAAGTCCTCTTGGCAGCCTTACTTCAATATATTTTTGGACGATAGCTGTCATTTATAACTCTGCAGGTTTGTGAATTACAGTGCTCCTGAGCTCCTTTCTTCAACTCGCTTTCTTGTGAGCTGGCCGCAACACAACAGGATTGCTTCAGGGCCCAGTGTGGTTCTGGCACGGCACGCTAAGCCTTTGGTTAATTCCTCTTCTTGGTGGGAAATGAGAGTTCAATTTGCCCGTCCAGACACCTCCAGCTAGTCTCTCATTGGTTCTCCCTATTCCTGTTCATCTTCCGCAGAAATTGCAAACTGGGCCAAACAGGAGGTTAAAGGCTCTGACTCTCCAAGTGGGGAGAGTGTTAGTAAAGCGTCTGGAATGTTGTACCCGAGTACCAGGGGACGAAAACTGAGACATATTGGAACACGTTTCCCGATCACACGGTGGATCATACTCTGGGTTCCACATGCATGTTTTCGCTGAAGGAAGAATCCCCTAAACCTGGAGAGTTGAGACCCATGGAATGGTTACCATGCAATATAACTTCAAAGGGTCTGCATTTGCTCACCGAACCTCACCAATCCTATCACTGCTGCGTTTATGCCGCTGTACACACGCTTGATTCTCTTTCGGAGACATATAAATCCATAGGTTTTAAGATTCTTACTAGTCAGGTATATTCTTAGGCGTTTAATATGGGGTGTTGAGTCCACTTCATTGAGCAAGGAGTAGCTCTTGTCTATTACATATTTGGCTTATGGAACGGTATCTGTGCTAATTTCAATCTCTGGTTTTATGCAGCACCCCAACTCACCTTTCCCCTTAAGCAAGCATAAGTTGGCTTTCTACATTTGAGACCCTGTTCTGTTTTGTAATTCAGTTCCTGTGTAGCCAAGTTTACATTCCGTGTATTAGTGATATCTTATGATGTTTCTTTTCCTGTGTGACTTATTTCACTTAGAATCATCGTACCTGAATCCACTCATTATGCTGCTACGGGCCTGATGACATAGATTTCATTGCTGAGTGATATTGCATTGTACGTAAGTACCACAACTTCTTTATCCATTTTTCGCTTTCTGCGATATTGAACTTGTACTGTAAACGAGGTTCTTGTAAACAGAGCCGTCCCAAACTTTGGGGTGGCTGTGTCTTTTTGATTTTAATTTCCCTAAGCTATAGGACTATAAGTGGAAGTGCCCTAGGCTCTGTTGCTTTGTTTTTTAGATGTTTCAGGAAACACCATACACTGCTCCCCAGTGGCTGTTGGCAATTTACATCCCGCCCATCAGCATAACAAGGCTCCCAGTTCTCCATGGCCTGTTCTGCCTTTCTGGATTTTACACTTTTTTCAGATGGCCCTTTTGTCGGGGGTGGGGGGGGGCAGTGAGACTTCATTGTAGTGCAGATTTCCTTTGCAAGCTTGCTTGGTTGGCCAAAAAGGGCGTATGCGTTTTTTTCCTGAATATATTCAGGAAAAAACGCATACGCCCTTTTTGGCCAAGTGCATCATTGTGGACGTTCTGCCTCTTTTCCTATGCTTTACATGCAATTCCAGTCTACCTCCTGAAATCGGTTGCCTGCTATTCTGCCCCGGTTTCAAGTCCTCTTGGCAGCCTTACTTCAATGTATTTTTGGACGATAGCTGTCATTTATAACTCTGCAGGTTTGTGAATGACAGTGCCCCTGAGCTCCTTTCTTCAACACGCTTTCTTGTGAGCTGGCCGCAACACCGCAGGATTGATTCAGGCCCTAGTGTGGTTCCGGCATGGCAAGTTGAGCCTTTGGTTAATTCCTCTTCCTGGTGGGAAATGAGAGTTAAATTTGCCCATCCAGACACCTCCAGCTAGTCTCTCATTGGTCCTCACTATTCCTGTTCATCTTCCGCAGAAATTGCAAACTGGGCCAAACAGGAGGTTAAAGGCACTGACTCTCCAAGTGGGGAGAGTGTTAGCAAAGCGTCTGGAATGTTGCACCCGAGTACCAGGGAACAAAAACTGAGACATATTTGACACGTCTCCCGATCACACGGTTGATCATACTCTGGGTTCCACATGCATGTTTTAGCTGAAGGAAGAATCCCTTAAACCTGGAGAGTTGAGATCCGTGGAATGGGTACCATGCAATACGACTTCAAAGGGTCTTCATTTGCTCACCGAACCTCTGCAATCCTATCACTGCTGCGTTTATGCCCCTGTACACACGCTTGATTCTCTTTCGGAGACATAGCAATCCATAGGTTTTAAGATACTTACTACTCAGGTACATGCTTAGGCGTTTAATATGGGGTGTTGAGTCCATTTCGTTGAGCAAGGAATAGCTCTTGTCTATTCCATATTTGGCTTAAGGAACTTTATCTGTGCTCATTTCAATCTCTGGTTTTATGCAGCACCCCAACTCACCTTTCCCCTTAAGCAAGCATAAGTTGGTTTTCTACATTTGAGACCCTGTTCTGTTTTGTAATCCAGTTCCTGTGTAGCCAAGTTTACATTCCGTGTACTAGTGTTATCTTATGATGTTTCTTTTTCTGTGTGACTTATTTCAGTTAGAATCATCATACCTGAATCCACTCATTATGCTGCTACGGGCCTGATGACATAGATTTCATTGCTGAGTGATATTGCATTGTACGTAAGTACCACAACTTCTTTATCCATTTTTCACTTTCTGCGATATTGACCTTGTACCGTAAACGAGGTTCTTGTAAACAGAGCCGTCCCAAACTTTGGGGTGGCTGTGTCTTTTTGATTTTAATTTCCCAAGGCTATAGGACCATAAGTGGAAGTGCCCTAGGCTCTGTTGCTTTGTTTTTTAGATGTTTCAGGAAACACCATACACTTCTCCCGAGTGGCTGTTGGCAGTTTACATCCCGCCCATCAGCATAACAACTCTCCCAGTTCTCCATGGCCTGTCCTGCCTTTCTGGATTTTACACTTTTTTCAGATGGCCCTTTTGACCGGGGGGCAGAGAGACGTCATTGTAGTGCAGATTTCCTTTGCAAGCTTGCTTGGTTGGCCAAAAAGGGCGTATGCGTTTTTTCCTGAATATATTCAGGAAAAAACGCATACGCCCTTTTTGGCCAAGTGCATCATTGTGGACGTTCTGCCTCTTATCCTATTCTTTACATGCAATTCCAGTCTACCTCCTGAAATCCGTTTCCTGCAATTCTGCCCCACTTTCAAGTCCTCTTGTCAGCCTTACTTCAATATATTTTTGGACGATAGCTGTCATTTATAACTCTGCAGGTTTGTGAATGACAGTGCCCCTGAGCTCCTTTCTTCAACCCGCTTTCTTGTGAGCTGGCCTCAACACTGCAGGATTGCTTCAGGCCCTAGTGTGGTTCCGGCACGGCACGCTGAGCCTTTGGTTAATTCCTCTTCCTGGTGGGAAATGAGAGTTAAATTTGCCCCTCCAGACACCTCCACCTAGTCTCTCATTGGTTCTCCCTATTCCTGTTCATTTTCCGCAGAAATTGCAAACTGGGCCAAACAGGAGGTTAAAGGCACTGACTCTCCAAGTGGGGAGAGTGTTAGTAAAGCGTCTGGAATGTTGCACCCGAGTACCAGGGGACGAAAACTGAGACACATTGGAACACGTTTCCCGATCACACGGTGGATCATACTCTGGGTTCCACATGCATGTTTCAGCTGAAGGAAGAATCCCTTAAACCTGGAGAGTTGAGACCCATGGAATGGTTACCATGCAATATAACTTCAAAGGGTCTGCATTTGCTCACCGAACCTCACCAATCCTATCACTGCTGCGTTTATGCCGCTGTACACACGCTTGATTCTCTTTCGGAGACATATAAATCCATAGGTTTTAAGATTCTTACTAGTCAGGTATATTCTTAGGCGTTTAATATGGGGTGTTGAGTCCACTTCGTTGAGCAAGGAGTAGCTCTTGTCTGTTACATATTAGGCTTAAGGAACTTTATCTGTGCTGATTTCAATCTCTGGTTTTATGCAGCACCCCAACTCACCTTTCCCCTTAAGCAAGCATAAGTTGGTTTTCTAAATTTGAGACCCTGTTCTGTTTTGTAATTCAGTTCCTCTGTAACCAAGTTTACATTCCGTGTATTAGTGATATCTTATGATGTTTCTTTTTCTGTGTGACTTATTTCAGTTAGAATCATCATACCTGAATCCACTCATTATGCTGCTACGGGCCTGATGACATAGATGTCATTGCTGAGTGATATTGCATTGTACGTAAGTACCACAACTTCTTTTCCATTTTTCGCTTTCTGTGATATTGAACTTGTACCGTAAACGAGGTTCTTGTAAACAGAGGCGTCCCAAACTTTGGGGTGGCTGTGTCTTTTTGATTTTAATTTCCCTAAGCTATAGGACCATAAGTGGAAGTGCCCTAGGCTCTGTTGCTTTGTTTTTTAGATGTTTCAGGAAACACCATACACTTCTCCAGAGTGGCTGTTGGCAATTTACATCCCGCCCATCAGCATAACAAGGCTCCCAGTTCTCCATGGCCTGTCCTGCCTTTCTGGATTTTACACTTTTTTCAGATGGCCCTTTTGACCGGGGGGCAGAGAGACTTCATTGTAGTGCAGATTTCCTTTGCAAGCTTGCTTGGTTGGCCAAAAAGGGCGTATGCGTTTTTTCCTGAATATATTCAGGAAAAAACGCATACGCCCTTTTTGGCCAAGTGCATCATTGTGGACGTTCTGCCTCTTTTCCTATGCTTTACATGCAGTTCCAGTCTACCTCCTGAAATCGGTTTCCTGCAATTCTGCCCCGATTTCAAGTCCTCTTGGCAGCCTTACTTCAATATATTTTTGGACGATAGCTGTCATTTATAACTCTGCAGGTTTGTGAATTACAGTGCCCCTGAGCTCCTTTCTTCAACTCGCTTTCTTGTGAGCTGGCCGCAACACAACAGGATTGCTTCAGGGCCCAGTGTGGTTCTGGCACGGCACGCTAAGCCTTTGGTTAATTCCTCTTCTTGGTGGGAAATGAGAGTTCAATTTGCCCGTCCAGACACCTCCAGCTAGTCTCTCATTGGTTCTCCCTATTCCTGTTCATCTTCCGCAGAAATTGCAAACTGGGCCAAACAGGAGGTTAAAGGCTCTGACTCTCCAAGTGGGGAGAGTGTTAGTAAAGCGTCTGGAATGTTGCACCCGAGTACCAGGGGACGAAAACTGAGACATATTGGAACACGTTTCCCGATCACACGGTGGATCATACTCTGGGTTCCACATGCATGTTTTAGCTGAAGGAAGAATCCCTTAAACCTGGAGAGTTGAGACCCATGGAATGGTTACCATGCAATATAACTTCAAAGGGTCTGCATTTGCTCACCGAACCTCACCAATCCTATCACTGCTGCGTTTATGCCGCTGTACACACGCTTGATTCTCTTTCGGAGACATATAAATCCATAGGTTTTAAGATTCTTACCAGTCAGGTATATTCTTAGGCGTTTAATATGGGGTGTTGAGTCCACTTCGTTGAGCAAGGAGTAGCTCTTGTCTATTACATATTTGGCTTATGGAACGGTATCTGTGCTAATTTCAATCTCTGGTTTTATGCAGCACCCCAACTCACCTTTCCCCTTAAGCAAGCATAAGTTGGCTTTCTACATTTGAGACCCTGTTCTGTTTTGTAATTCAGTTCCTGTGTAGCCAAGTTTACATTCCGTGTATTAGTGATATCTTATGATGTTTCTTTTCCTGTGTGACTTATTTCACTTAGAATCATCGTACCTGAATCCACTCATTATGCTGCTACGGGCCTGATGACATAGATTTCATTGCTGAGTGATATTGCATTGTACGTTAGTACCACAACTTCTTTATCCATTTTCGCTTTCTGCGATATTGAACTTGTACTGTAAACGAGGTTCTTGTAAACAGAGCCGTCCCAAACTTTGGGGTGGCTGTGTCTTTTTGATTTTAATTTCCCTAAGCTATAGGACTATAAGTGGAAGTGCCCTAGGCTCTGTTGCTTTGTTTTTTAGATGTTTCAGGAAACACCATACACTGCTCCCCAGTGGCTGTTGGCAATTTACATCCCGCCCATCAGCATAACAAGGCTCCCAGTTCTCCATGGCCTGTTCTGCCTTTCTGGATTTTACACTTTTTTCAGATGGCCCTTTTGTCGGGGGTGGGGGGGGGCAGTGAGACTTCATTGTAGTGCAGATTTCCTTTGCAAGCTTGCTTGGTTGGCCAAAAAGGGCGTATGCGTTTTTTCCTGAATATATTCAGGAAAAAACGCATACGCCCTTTTTGGCCAAGTGCATCATTGTGGACGTTCTGCCTCTTTTCCTATGCTTTACATGCAATTCCAGTCTACCTCCTGAAATCGGTTGCCTGCAATTCTGCCCCGCTTTCAAGTCCTCTTGGCAGCCTTACTTCAGTATATTTTTGGACGATAGCTGTCATTTATAACTCTGCAGGTTTGTGAATGACAGTGCCCCTGAGCTCCTTTCTTCAACTCGCTTTCTTGTGAGCTGGCCGCAACACAACAGGATTGCTTCAGGCCCTAATCTGGTTCCGGCACGGCACGCTGAGCCTTTGGTTAATTCCTCTTCCTGGTGGGAAATGAGAGTTCAATTTGCCCGTCCAGACACCTCCAGCTAGTCTCTCATTGGTTCTCCCTATTCCTGTTCATCTTCCGCAGAAATTGCAAACTGGGCCAAACAGGACGTTAAAGGCACTGACTCTCCAAGTGGGGAGAGTGTTAGTAAAGCGTCTGGAATGTTGCACCCGAGTACCAGGGGACGAAAACTGAGACATATTGGAACACGTTTCCCGATCACACGGTGGATCATACTCTGGGTTCCACATGCATGTTTTAGCTGAAGGAAGAATCCCTTAAACCTGGAGAGTTGAGACCCATGGAATGGTTACCATGCAATATAACTTCAAAGGGTCTGCATTTGCTCACCGAACCTCACCAATCCTATCACTGCTGCGTTTATGCCGCTGTACACACGCTTGATTCTCTTTCGGAGACATATAAATCCATAGGTTTTAAGATTCTTACTAGTCAGGTATATTCTTAGGCGTTTAATATGGGGTGTTGAGTCCACTTCGTTGAGCAAGGAGTAGCTCTTGTCTATTACATATTTGGCTTATGGAACGGTATCTGTGCTAATTTCAATCTCTGGTTTTATGCAGAACCCCAACTCACCTTTCCCCTTAAGCAAGCATAAGTTGGCTTTCTACATTTGAGACCCTGTTCTGTTTTGTAATTCAGTTCCTGTGTAGCCAAGTTTACATTCCGTGTATTAGTGATATCTTATGATGTTTCTTTTCCTGTGTGACTTATTTCACTTAGAATCATCGTACCTGAATCCACTCATTATGCTGCTACGGGCCTGATGACATAGATTTCATTGCTGAGTGATATTGCATTGTACGTAAGTACCACAACTTCTTTATCCATTTTTTGCTTTCTGCGATATTGAACTTGTACTGTAAACGAGGTTCTTGTAAACAGAGCCGTCCCAAACTTTGGGGTGGCTGTGTCTTTTTGATTTTAATTTCCCTAAGCTATAGGACCATAAGTGGAAGTGCCCTAGGCTCTGTTGCTTTGTTTTTTAGATGTTTCAGGAAACACCATACACTTCTCCCGAGTGGCTGTTGGCAATTTACATCCCGCCCATCAGCATAACAAGGCTCCCAGTTCTCCATGGCCTGTCCTGCCTTTCTGGATTTTACACTTTTTTCAGATGGCCCTTTTGACCGGGGGGCAGAGAGACTTCATTGTAGTGCAGATTTCCTTTGCAAGCTTGCTTGGTTGGCCAAAAAGGGCGTATGCGTTTTTTCCTGAATATATTCAGGAAAAAACGCATACGCCCTTTTTGGCCAAGTGCATCATTGTGGACGTTCTGCCTCTTTTCCTATGCTTTACATGCAATTCCAGTCTACCTCCTGAAATCGGTTTCCTGCAATTCTGCCCCGATTTCAAGTCCTCTTGGCAGCCTTACTTCAATATATTTTTGGACGATAGCTGTCATTTATAACTCTGCAGGTTTGTGAATTACAGTGCTCCTGAGCTCCTTTCTTCAACTCGCTTTCTTGTGAGCTGGCCGCAACACAACAGGATTGCTTCAGGGCCCAGTGTGGTTCTGGCACGGCACGCTAAGCCTTTGGTTAATTCCTCTTCTTGGTGGGAAATGAGAGTTCAATTTGCCCGTCCAGACACCTCCAGCTAGTCTCTCATTGGTTCTCCCTATTCCTGTTCATCTTCCGCAGAAATTGCAAACTGGGCCAAACAGGAGGTTAAAGGCTCTGACTCTCCAAGTGGGGAGAGTGTTAGTAAAGCGTCTGGAATGTTGTACCCGAGTACCAGGGGACGAAAACTGAGACATATTGGAACACGTTTCCCGATCACACGGTGGATCATACTCTGGGTTCCACATGCATGTTTTCGCTGAAGGAAGAATCCCCTAAACCTGGAGAGTTGAGACCCATGGAATGGTTACCATGCAATATAACTTCAAAGGGTCTGCATTTGCTCACCGAACCTCACCAATCCTATCACTGCTGCGTTTATGCCGCTGTACACACGCTTGATTCTCTTTCGGAGACATATAAATCCATAGGTTTTAAGATTCTTACTAGTCAGGTATATTCTTAGGCGTTTAATATGGGGTGTTGAGTCCACTTCATTGAGCAAGGAGTAGCTCTTGTCTATTACATATTTGGCTTATGGAACGGTATCTGTGCTAATTTCAATCTCTGGTTTTATGCAGCACCCCAACTCACCTTTCCCCTTAAGCAAGCATAAGTTGGCTTTCTACATTTGAGACCCTGTTCTGTTTTGTAATTCAGTTCCTGTGTAGCCAAGTTTACATTCCGTGTATTAGTGATATCTTATGATGTTTCTTTTCCTGTGTGACTTATTTCACTTAGAATCATCGTACCTGAATCCACTCATTATGCTGCTACGGGCCTGATGACATAGATTTCATTGCTGAGTGATATTGCATTGTACGTAAGTACCACAACTTCTTTATCCATTTTTCGCTTTCTGCGATATTGAACTTGTACTGTAAACGAGGTTCTTGTAAACAGAGCCGTCCCAAACTTTGGGGTGGCTGTGTCTTTTTGATTTTAATTTCCCTAAGCTATAGGACTATAAGTGGAAGTGCCCTAGGCTCTGTTGCTTTGTTTTTTAGATGTTTCAGGAAACACCATACACTGCTCCCCAGTGGCTGTTGGCAATTTACATCCCGCCCATCAGCATAACAAGGCTCCCAGTTCTCCATGGCCTGTTCTGCCTTTCTGGATTTTACACTTTTTTCAGATGGCCCTTTTGTCGGGGGTGGGGGGGGGCAGTGAGACTTCATTGTAGTGCAGATTTCCTTTGCAAGCTTGCTTGGTTGGCCAAAAAGGGCGTATGCGTTTTTTTCTTGAATATATTCAGGAAAAAACGCATACGCCCTTTTTGGCCAAGTGCATCATTGTGGACGTTCTGCCTCTTTTCCTATGCTTTACATGCAATTCCAGTCTACCTCCTGAAATCGGTTGCCTGCTATTCTGCCCCGCTTTCAAGTCCTCTTGGCAGCCTTACTTCAATGTATTTTTGGACGATAGCTGTCATTTATAACTCTGCAGGTTTGTGAATGACAGTGCCCCTGAGCTCCTTTCTTCAACACGCTTTCTTGTGAGCTGGCCGCAACACCGCAGGATTGCTTCAGGCCCTAGTGTGGTTCCGGCATGGCAAGTTGAGCCTTTGGTTAATTCCTCTTCCTGGTGGGAAATGAGAGTTAAATTTGCCCATCCAGACACCTCCAGCTAGTCTCTCATTGGTCCTCACTATTCCTGTTCATCTTCCGCAGAAATTGCAAACTGGGCCAAACAGGAGGTTAAAGGCACTGACTCTCCAAGACGGGAGAGTGTTAGCAAAGCGTCTGGAATGTTGCACCCGAGTACCAGGGAACAAAAACTGAGACATATTTGACACGTCTCCTGATCACACGGTTGATCATACTCTGGGTTCCACATGCATGTTTTAGCTGAAGGAAGAATCCCTTAAACCTGGAGAGTTGAGATCCGTGGAATGGGTACCATGCAATACGACTTCAAAGGGTCTTCATTTGCTCACCGAACCTCTCCAATCCTATCACTGCTGCGTTTATGCCCCTGTACACACGCTTGATTCTCTTTCGGAGACATAGCAATCCATAGGTTTTAAGATACTTACTAGTCAGATACATTCTTACACGTTTAATATGGGGTGTTGAGTCCATTTCGTTGAGCAAGGAGTAGCTCTTGACTATTCCATATTTGGCTTAAGGAACTTTATCTGTGCTCATTTCAATCTCTGGTTTTATGCAGCACCCCAACTCACCTTTCCCCTTAAGCAAGCATAAGTTGGTTTTCTACATTTGAGACCCTGTTCTGTTTTGTAATCCAGTTCCTGTGTAGCCAAGTTTACATTCCGTGTACTAGTGTTATCTTATGATGTTTCTTTTTCTGTGTGACTTATGTCAGTTAGAATCATCATACCTGAATCCACTCATTATGCTGCTACGGGCCTGATGACATAGATTTCATTGCTGAGTGATATTGCATTGTACGTAAGTACCACAACTTCTTTATCCATTTTTCACTTTCTGCGATATTGACCTTGTACCGTAAACGAGGTTCTTGTAAACAGAGCCGTCCCAAACTTTGGGGTGGCTGTGTCTTTTTGATTTTAATTTCCCAAGGCTATAGGACCATAAGTGGAAGTGCCCTAGGCTCTGTTGCTTTGTTTTTTAGATGTTTCAGGAAACACCATACACTTCTCCCGAGTGGCTGTTGGCAGTTTACATCCCGCCCATCAGCATAACAAGGCTCCCAGTTCTCCATGGCCTGTCCTGCCTTTCTGGATTTTACACTTTTTTCAGATGGCCCATTTGACCGGGGGGCAGAGAGACGTCATTGTAGTGCAGATTTCCTTTGCAAGCTTGCTTGGTTGGCCAAAAAGGGCGTATGCGTTTTTTCCTGAATATATTCAGGAAAAAACGCATACGCCCTTTTTGGCCAAGTGCATCATTGTGGACGTTCTGCCTCTTTTCCTATGCTTTACATGCAATTCCAGTCTACCTCCTGAAATCGGTTTCCTGCAATTCTGCTCCACTTTCAAGTCCTCTTGTCAGCCTTACTTCAATATATTTTTGGACGATAGCTGTCATTTATAACTCTGCAGGTTTGTGAATGACAGTGCCCCTGAGCTCCTTTCTTCAACCCGCTTTCTTGTGAGCTGGCCTCAACACTGCAGGATTGCTTCAGGCCCTAGTGTGGTTCCGGCACGGCACGCTGAGCCTTTGGTTAATTCCTCTTCCTGGTGGGAAATGAGAGTTAAATTTGCCCCTCCAGACACCTCCAGCTAGTCTCTCATTGGTTCTCCCTATTCCTGTTCATTTTCCGCAGAAATTGCAAACTGGGCCAAACAGGAGGTTAAAGGCACTGACTCTCCAAGTGGGGAGAGTGTTAGTAAAGCGTCTGGAATGTTGCACCCGAGTACCAGGGGACGAAAACTGAGACACATTGGAACACGTTTCCCGATCACACGGTGGATCATACTCTGGGTTCCACATGCATGTTTTAGCTGAAGGAAGAATCCCTTAAACCTGGAGAGTTGAGACCCATGGAATGGTTACCATGCAATATAACTTCAAAGGGTCTGCATTTGCTCACCGAACCTCACCAATCCTATCACTGCTGCGTTTATGCCGCTGTACACACGCTTGATTCTCTTTCGGAGACATATAAATCCATAGGTTTTAAGATTCTTACTAGTCAGGTATATTCTTAGGCGTTTAATATGGGGTGTTGAGTCCACTTCGTTGAGCAAGGAGTAGCTCTTGTCTGTTACATATTAGGCTTAAGGAACTTTATCTGTGCTGATTTCAATCTCTGGTTTTATGCAGCACCCCAACTCACCTTTCCCCTTAAGCAAGCATAAGTTGGTTTTCTAAATTTGAGACCCTGTTCTGTTTTGTAATTCAGTTCCTCTGTAGCCAAGTTTACATTCCGTGTATTAGTGATATCTTATGATGTTTCTATTTCTGTGTGACTTATTTCAGTTAGAATCATCATACCTGAATCCACTCATTATGCTGCTACGGGCCTGATGACATAGATGTCATTGCTGAGTGATATTGCATTGTACGTAAGTACCACAACTTCTTTTCCATTTTTCGCTTTCTGTGATATTGAACTTGTACCGTAAACGAGGTTCTTGTAAACAGAGGCGTCCCAAACTTTGGGGTGGCTGTGTCTTTTTGATTTTAATTTCCCTAAGCTATAGGACCATAAGTGGAAGTGCCCTAGGCTCTGTTGCTTTGTTTTTTAGATGTTTCAGGAAACACCATACACTTCTCCAGAGTGGCTGTTGGCAATTTACATCCCGCCCATCAGCATAACAAGGCTCCCAGTTCTCCATGGCCTGTCCTGCCTTTCTGGATTTTACACTTTTTTCAGATGGCCCTTTTGACCGGGGGGCAGAGAGACTTCATTGTAGTGCAGATTTCCTTTGCAAGCTTGCTTGGTTGGCCAAAAAGGGCGTATGCGTTTTTTCCTGAATATATTCAGGAAAAAACGCATACGCCCTTTTTGGCCAAGTGCATCATTGTGGACGTTCTGCCTCTTTTCCTATGCTTTACATGCAATTCCAGTCTACCTCCTGAAATCGGTTTCCTGCAATTCTGCCCCGATTTCAAGTCCTCTTGGCAGCCTTACTTCAATATATTTTTGGACGATAGCTGTCATTTATAACTCTGCAGGTTTGTGAATTACAGTGCCCCTGAGCTCCTTTCTTCAACTCGCTTTCTTGTGAGCTGGCCGCAACACAACAGGATTGCTTCAGGGCCCAGTGTGGTTCTGGCACGGCACGCTAAGCCTTTGGTTAATTCCTCTTCTTGGTGGGAAATGAGAGTTCAATTTGCCCGTCCAGACACCTCCAGCTAGTCTCTCATTGGTTCTCCCTATTCCTGTTCATCTTCCGCAGAAATTGCAAACTGGGCCAAACAGGAGGTTAAAGGCTCTGACTCTCCAAGTGGGGAGAGTGTTAGTAAAGCGTCTGGAATGTTGCACCCGAGTACCAGGGGACGAAAACTGAGACATATTGGAACACGTTTCCCGATCACACGGTGGATCATACTCTGGGTTCCACATGCATGTTTTAGCTGAAGGAAGAATCCCTTAAACCTGGAGAGTTGAGACCCATGGAATGGTTACCATGCAATATAACTTCAAAGGGTCTGCATTTGCTCACCGAACCTCACCAATCCTATCACTGCTGCGTTTATGCCGCTGTACACACGCTTGATTCTCTTTCGGAGACATATAAATCCATAGGTTTTAAGATTCTTACTAGTCAGGTATATTCTTAGGCGTTTAATATGGGGTGTTGAGTCCACTTCGTTGAGCGAGGAGTAGCTCTTCTCTATTACATATTTGGCTTATGGATCGGTATCTGTGCTAATTTCAATCTCTGGTTTTATGCAGCACCCCAACTCACCTTTCCCCTTAAGCAAGCATAAGTTGGCTTTCTACATTTGAGACCCTGTTCTGTTTTGTAATTCAGTTCCTGTGTAGCCAAGTTTACATTCCGTGTATTAGTGATATCTTATGATGTTTCTTTTCCTGTGTGACTTATTTCACTTAGAATCATCGTACCTGAATCCACTCATTATGCTGCTACGGGCCTGATGACATAGATTTCATTGCTGAGTGATATTGCATTGTACGTAAGTACCACAACTTCTTTATCCATTTTTCGCTTTCTGCGATATTGAACTTGTACTGTAAACGAGGTTCTTGTAAACAGAGCCGTCCCAAACTTTGGGGTGGCTGTGTCTTTTTGATTTTAATTTCCCTAAGCTATAGGACCATAAGTGGAAGTGCCCTAGGCTCTGTTGCTTTGTTTTTTAGATGTTTCAGGAAACACCATACACTGCTCCCCAGTGGCTGTTGGCAATTTACATCCCGCCCATCAGCATAACAAGGCTCCCAGTTCTCCATGGCCTGTTCTGCCTTTCTGGATTTTACACTTTTTTCAGATGGCCCTTTTGTCGGGGGTGGGGGGGGCAGTGAGACTTCATTGTAGTGCAGATTTCCTTTGCAAGCTTGCTTGGTTGGCCAAAAAGGGCGTATGCGTTTTTTTCCTGAATATATTCAGGAAAAAACGCATACGCCCTTTTTGCCCAAGTGCATCATTGTGGACGTTCTGCCTCTTTTCTATGCTTTACATGCAATTCCAGTCTACCTCCTGAAATCGGTTGCCTGCTATTCTGCCCCGCTTTCAAGTCCTCTTGGCAGCCTTACTTCAATGTATTTTTGGACGATAGCTGTCATTTATAACTCTGCAGGTTTGTGAATGACAGTGCCCCTGAGCTCCTTTCTTCAACACGCTTTCTTGTGAGCTGGCCGCAACACCGCAGGATTGCTTCAGGCCCTAGTGTGGTTCCGGCATGGCAAGTTGAGCCTTTGGTTAATTCCTCTTCCTGGTGGGAAATGAGAGTTCAATTTGCCCATCCAGACACCTCCAGCTAGTCTCTCATTGGTCCTCACTATTCCTGTTCATCTTCCGCAGAAATTGCAAACTGGGCCAAACAGGAGGTTAAAGGCACTGACTCTCCAAGACGGGAGAGTGTTAGCAAAGCGTCTGGAATGTTGCACCCGAGTACCAGGGAACAAAAACTGAGACATATTTGACACGTCTCCTGATCACACGGTTGATCATACTCTGGGTTCCACATGCATGTTTTAGCTGAAGGAAGAATCCCTTAAACCTGGAGAGTTGAGATCCGTGGAATGGGTACCATGCAATACGACTTCAAAGGGTCTTCATTTGCTCACCGAACCTCTCCAATCCTATCACTGCTGCGTTTATGCCCCTGTACACACGCTTGATTCTCTTTCGGAGACATAGCAATCCATAGGTTTTAAGATACTTACTAGTCAGATACATTCTTACACGTTTAATATGGGGTGTTGAGTCCATTTCGTTGAGCAAGGAGTAGCTCTTGACTATTCCATATTTGGCTTAAGGAACTTTATCTGTGCTCATTTCAATCTCTGGTTTTATGCAGCACCCCAACTCACCTTTCCCCTTAAGCAAGCATAAGTTGGTTTTCTACATTTGAGACCCTGTTCTGTTTTGTAATCCAGTTCCTGTGTAGCCAAGTTTACATTCCGTGTACTAGTGTTATCTTATGATGTTTCTTTTTCTGTGTGACTTATTTCAGTTAGAATCATCATACCTGAATCCACTCATTATGCTGCTACGGGCCTGATGACATAGATTTCATTGCTGAGTGATATTGCATTGTACGTAAGTACCACAACTTCTTTATCCATTTTTCACTTTCTGCGATATTGACCTTGTACCGTAAACGAGGTTCTTGTAAACAGAGCCGTCCCAAACTTTGGGGTGGCTGTGTCTTTTTGATTTTAATTTCCCTAAGCTATAGGACCATAAGTGGAAGTGCCCTAGGCTCTGTTGCTTTGTTTTTTAGATGTTTCAGGAAACACCATACACTTCTCCCGAGTGGCTGTTGGCAGTTTACATCCCGCCCATCAGCATAACAAGGCTCCCAGTTCTCCATGGCCTGTTCTGCCTTTCTGGATTTTACACTTTTTTCAGATGGCCCTTTTGACGGGGGTGGGGGGGGGCAGTGAGACTTCATTGTAGTGCAGATTTCCTTTGCAAGCTTGCTTGGTTGGCCAAAAAGGGCGTATGCGTTTTTTCCTGAATATATTCAGGAAAAAACGCATACGCCCTTTTTGGCCAAGTGCATCATTGTGGACGTTCTGCCTCTTTTCCTATGCTTTACATGCAATTCCAGTCTACCTCCTGAAATCGGTTGCCTGCTATTCTGCCCCGCTTTCAAGTCCTCTTGGCAGCCTTACTTCAATGTATTTTTGGACGATAGCTGTCATTTATAACTCTGCAGGTTTGTGAATGACAGTGCCCCTGAGCTCCTTTCTTCAACACGCTTTCTTGTGAGCTGGCCGCAACACCGCAGGATTGCTTCAGGCCCTAGTGTGGTTCCGGCATGGCAAGTTGAGCCTTTGGTTAATTCCTCTTCCTGGTGGGAAATGAGAGTTAAATTTGCCCATCCAGACACCTCCAGCTAGTCTCTCATTGGTCCTCACTATTCCTGTTCATCTTCCGCAGAAATTGCAAACTGGGCCAAACAGGAGGTTAAAGGCACTGACTCTCCAAGTGGGGAGAGTGTTAGCAAAGCGTCTGGAATGTTGCACCCGAGTACCAGGGAACAAAAACTGAGACATATTTGACACGTCTCCTGATCACACGGTTGATCATACTCTGGGTTCCACATGCATGTTTTAGCTGAAGGAAGAATCCCTTAAACCTGGAGAGTTGAGATCCGTGGAATGGGTACCATGCAATACGACTTCAAAGGGTCTTCATTTGCTCACCGAACCTCTGCAATCCTATCACTGCTGCGTTTATGCCCCTGTACACACGCTTGATTCTCTTTCGGAGACATAGCAATCCATAGGTTATAAGATACTTACTACTCAGGTACATGCTTAGGCGTTTAATATGGGGTGTTGAGTCCATTTCGTTGAGCAAGGAATAGCTCTTGTCTATTCCATATTTGGCTTAAGGAACTTTATCTGTGCTCATTTCAATCTCTGGTTTTATGCAGCACCCCAACTCACCTTTCCCCTTAAGCAAGCATAAGTTGGTTTTCTACAATTGAGACCCTGTTCTGTTTTGTAATTCAGTTCCTGTGTAGCCAAGTTTACATTCCGTGTACTAGTGTTATCTTATGATGTTTCTTTTTCTGTGTGACTTATTTCAGTTAGAATCATCATACCTGAATCCACTCATTATGCTGCTACGGGCCTGATGACATAGATTTCATTGCTGAGTGATATTGCATTGTACGTAAGTACCACAACTTCTTTATCCATTTTTCACTTTCTGCGATATTGACCTTGTACCGTAAACGAGGTTCTTGTAAACAGAGCCGTCCCAAACTTTGGGGTGGTTGTGTCTTTTTGATTTTAATTTCCCAAGGCTATAGGACCATAAGTGGAAGTGCCCTAGGCTCTGTTGCTTTGTTTTTTAGATGTTTCAGGAAACACCATACACTTCTCCCGAGTGGCTGTTGGCAGTTTACATCCCGCCCATCAGCATAACAAGGCTCCCAGTTCTCCATGGCCTGTCCTGCCTTTCTGGATTTTACACTTTTTTCAGATGGCCCTTTTGACCGGGGGGCAGAGAGACGTCATTGTAGTGCAGATTTCCTTTGCAAGCTTGCTTGGTTGGCCAAAAAGGGCGTATGCGTTTTTTCCTGAATATATTCAGGAAAAAACGCATACGCCCTTTTTGGCCAAGTGCATCATTGTGGACGTTCTGCCTCTTTTCCTATGCTTTACATGCAATTCCAGTCTACCTCCTGAAATCCGTTTCCTGCAATTCTGCCCCACTTTCAAGTCCTCTTGTCAGCCTTACTTCAATATATTTTTGGACGATAGCTGTCATTTATAACTCTGCAGGTTTGTGAATGACAGTGCCCCTGAGCTCCTTTCTTCAACCCGCTTTCTTGTGAGCTGGCCTCAACACTGCAGGATTGCTTCAGGCCCTAGTGTGGTTCCGGCACGGCACGCTGAGCCTTTGGTTAATTCCTCTTCCTGGTGGGAAATGAGAGTTCAATTTGCCCGTCCAGACACCTCCAGCTAGTCTCTCATTGGTTCTCCCTATTCCTGTTCATTTTCCGCAGAAATTGCAAACTGGGCCAAACAGGAGGTTAAAGGCACTGACTCTCCAAGTGGGGAGAGTGTTAGTAAAGCGTCTGGAATGTTGCACCCGAGTACCAGGGGACGAAAACTGAGACACATTGGAACACGTTTCCCGATCACACGGTGGATCATACTCTGGGTTCCACATGCATGTTTTAGCTGAAGGAAGAATCCCTTAAACCTGGAGAGTTGAGACCCATGGAATGGTTACCATGCAATATAACTTCAAAGGGTCTGCATTTGCTCACCGAACCTCACCAATCCTATCACTGCTGCGTTTATGCCGCTGTACACACGCTTGATTCTCTTTCGGAGACATATAAATCCATAGGTTTTAAGATTCTTACTAGTCAGGTATATTCTTAGGCGTTTAATATGGGGTGTTGAGTCCACTTCGTTGAGCAAGGAGTAGCTCTTGTCTGTTACATATTAGGCTTAAGGAACTTTATCTGTGCTGATTTCAATCTCTGGTTTTATGCAGCACCCCAACTCACCTTTCCCCTTAAGCAAGCATAAGTTGGTTTTCTAAATTTGAGACCCTGTTCTGTTTTGTAATTCAGTTCCTCTGTAGCCAAGTTTACATTCCGTGTATTAGTGATATCTTATGATGTTTCTTTTTCTGTGTGACTTATTTCAGTTAGAATCATCATACCTGAATCCACTCATTATGCTGCTACGGGCCTGATGACATAGATGTCATTGCTGAGTGATATTGCATTGTACGTAAGTACCACAACTTCTTTTCCATTTTTCGCTTTCTGTGATATTGAACTTGTACCGTAAACGAGGTTCTTGTAAACAGAGGCGTCCCAAACTTTGGGGTGGCTGTGTCTTTTTGATTTTAATTTCCCTAAGCTATAGGACCATAAGTGGAAGTGCCCTAGGCTCTGTTGCTTTGTTTTTTAGATGTTTCAGGAAACACCATACACTTCTCCAGAGTGGCTGTTGGCAATTTACATCCCGCCCATCAGCATAACAAGGCTCCCAGTTCTCCATGGCCTGTCCTGCCTTTCTGGATTTTACACTTTTTTCAGATGGCCCTTTTGACCGGGGGGCAGAGAGACTTCATTGTAGTGCAGATTTCCTTTGCAAGCTTGCTTGGTTGGCCAAAAAGGGCGTATGCGTTTTTTCCTGAATATATTCAGGAAAAAACGCATACGCCCTTTTTGGCCAAGTGCATCATTGTGGACGTTCTGCCTCTTTTCCTATGCTTTACATGCAATTCCAGTCTACCTCCTGAAATCGGTTTCCTGCAATTCTGCCCCGATTTCAAGTCCTCTTGGCAGCCTTACTTCAATATATTTTTGGACGATAGCTGTCATTTATAACTCTGCAGGTTTGTGAATTACAGTGCCCCTGAGCTCCTTTCTTCAACTCGCTTTCTTGTGAGCTGGCCGCAACACAACAGGATTGCTTCAGGGCCCAGTGTGGTTCTGGCACGGCACGCTAAGCCTTTGGTTAATTCCTCTTCTTGGTGGGAAATGAGAGTTCAATTTGCCCGTCCAGACACCTCCAGCTAGTCTCTCATTGGTTCTCCCTATTCCTGTTCATCTTCCGCAGAAATTGCAAACTGGGCCAAACAGGAGGTTAAAGGCTCTGACTCTCCAAGTGGGGAGAGTGTTAGTAAAGCGTCTGGAATGTTGCACCCGAGTACCAGGGGACGAAAACTGAGACATATTGGAACACGTTTCCCGATCACACGGTGGATCATACTCTGGGTTCCACATGCATGTTTTAGCTGAAGGAAGAATCCCTTAAACCTGGAGAGTTGAGACCCATGGAATGGTTACCATGCAATATAACTTCAAAGGGTCTGCATTTGCTCACCGAACCTCACCAATCCTATCACTGCTGCGTTTATGCCGCTGTACACACGCTTGATTCTCTTTCGGAGACATATAAATCCATAGGTTTTAAGATTCTTACTAGTCAGGTATATTCTTAGGCGTTTAATATGGGGTGTTGAGTCCACTTCGTTGAGCGAGGAGTAGCTCTTCTCTATTACATATTTGGCTTATGGATCGGTATCTGTGCTAATTTCAATCTCTGGTTTTATGCAGCACCCCAACTCACCTTTCCCCTTAAGCAAGCATAAGTTGGCTTTCTACATTTGAGACCCTGTTCTGTTTTGTAATTCAGTTCCTGTGTAGCCAAGTTTACATTCCGTGTATTAGTGATATCTTATGATGTTTCTTTTCCTGTGTGACTTATTTCACTTAGAATCATCGTACCTGAATCCACTCATTATGCTGCTACGGGCCTGATGACATAGATTTCATTGCTGAGTGATATTGCATTGTACGTAAGTACCACAACTTCTTTATCCATTTTTCGCTTTCTGCGATATTGAACTTGTACTGTAAACGAGGTTCTTGTAAACAGAGCCGTCCCAAACTTTGGGGTGGCTGTGTCTTTTTGATTTTAATTTCCCTAAGCTATAGGACCATAAGTGGAAGTGCCCTAGGCTCTGTTGCTTTGTTTTTTAGATGTTTCAGGAAACACCATACACTGCTCCCCAGTGGCTGTTGGCAATTTACATCCCGCCCATCAGCATAACAAGGCTCCCAGTTCTCCATGGCCTGTTCTGCCTTTCTGGATTTTACACTTTTTTCAGATGGCCCTTTTGTCGGGGGTGGGGGGGGGCAGTGAGACTTCATTGTAGTGCAGATTTCCTTTGCAAGCTTGCTTGGTTGGCCAAAAAGGGCGTATGCGTTTTTTTCCTGAATATATTCAGGAAAAAACGCATACGCCCTTTTTGCCCAAGTGCATCATTGTGGACGTTCTGCCTCTTTTCTATGCTTTACATGCAATTCCAGTCTACCTCCTGAAATCGGTTGCCTGCTATTCTGCCCCGCTTTCAAGTCCTCTTGGCAGCCTTACTTCAATGTATTTTTGGACGATAGCTGTCATTTATAACTCTGCAGGTTTGTGAATGACAGTGCCCCTGAGCTCCTTTCTTCAACACGCTTTCTTGTGAGCTGGCCGCAACACCGCAGGATTGCTTCAGGCCCTAGTGTGGTTCCGGCATGGCAAGTTGAGCCTTTGGTTAATTCCTCTTCCTGGTGGGAAATGAGAGTTCAATTTGCCCATCCAGACACCTCCAGCTAGTCTCTCATTGGTCCTCACTATTCCTGTTCATCTTCCGCAGAAATTGCAAACTGGGCCAAACAGGAGGTTAAAGGCACTGACTCTCCAAGACGGGAGAGTGTTAGCAAAGCATCTGGAATGTTGCACCCGAGTACCAGGGAACAAAAACTGAGACATATTTGACACGTCTCCTGATCACACGGTTGATCATACTCTGGGTTCCACATGCATGTTTTAGCTGAAGGAAGAATCCCTTAAACCTGGAGAGTTGAGATCCGTGGAATGGGTACCATGCAATACGACTTCAAAGGGTCTTCATTTGCTCACCGAACCTCTCCAATCCTATCACTGCTGCGTTTATGCCCCTGTACACACGCTTGATTCTCTTTCGGAGACATAGCAATCCATAGGTTTTAAGATACTTACTAGTCAGATACATTCTTACACGTTTAATATGGGGTGTTGAGTCCATTTCGTTGAGCAAGGAGTAGCTCTTGACTATTCCATATTTGGCTTAAGGAACTTTATCTGTGCTCATTTCAATCTCTGGTTTTATGCAGCACCCCAACTCACCTTTCCCCTTAAGCAAGCATAAGTTGGTTTTCTACATTTGAGACCCTGTTCTGTTTTGTAATCCAGTTCCTGTGTAGCCAAGTTTACATTCCGTGTACTAGTGTTATCTTATGATGTTTCTTTTTCTGTGTGACTTATTTCAGTTAGAATCATCATACCTGAATCCACTCATTATGCTGCTACGGGCCTGATGACATAGATTTCATTGCTGAGTGATATTGCATTGTACGTAAGTACCACAACTTCTTTATCCATTTTTCACTTTCTGCGATATTGACCTTGTACCGTAAACGAGGTTCTTGTAAACAGAGCCGTCCCAAACTTTGGGGTGGCTGTGTCTTTTTGATTTTAATTTCCCTAAGCTATAGGACCATAAGTGGAAGTGCCCTAGGCTCTGTTGCTTTGTTTTTTAGATGTTTCAGGAAACACCATACACTTCTCCCGAGTGGCTGTTGGCAGTTTACATCCCGCCCATCAGCATAACAAGGCTCCCAGTTCTCCATGGCCTGTTCTGCCTTTCTGGATTTTACACTTTTTTCAGATGGCCCTTTTGACGGGGGTGGGGGGGTGCAGTGAGACTTCATTGTAGTGCAGATTTCCTTTGCAAGCTTGCTTGGTTGGCCAAAAAGGGCGTATGCATTTTTTCCTGAATATATTCAGGAAAAAACGCATACGCCCTTTTTGGCCAAGTGCATCATTGTGGACGTTCTGCCTCTTTTCCTATGCTTTACATGCAATTCCAGTCTACCTCCTGAAATCGGTTGCCTGCTATTCTGCCCCGCTTTCAAGTCCTCTTGGCAGCCTTACTTCAATGTATTTTTGGACGATAGCTGTCATTTATAACTCTGCAGGTTTGTGAATGACAGTGCCCCTGAGCTCCTTTCTTCAACACGCTTTCTTGTGAGCTGGCCGCAACACCGCAGGATTGCTTCAGGCCCTAGTGTGGTTCCGGCATGGCAAGTTGAGCCTTTGGTTAATTCCTCTTCCTGGTGGGAAATGAGAGTTAAATTTGCCCATCCAGACACCTCCAGCTAGTCTCTCATTGGTCCTCACTATTCCTGTTCATCTTCCGCAGAAATTGCAAACTGGGCCAAACAGGAGGTTAAAGGCACTGACTCTCCAAGTGGGGAGAGTGTTAGCAAAGCGTCTGGAATGTTGCACCCGAGTACCAGGGAACAAAAACTGAGACATATTTGACACGTCTCCTGATCACACGGTTGATCATACTCTGGGTTCCACATGCATGTTTTAGCTGAAGGAAGAATCCCTTAAACCTGGAGAGTTGAGATCCGTGGAATGGGTACCATGCAATACGACTTCAAAGGGTCTTCATTTGCTCACCGAACCTCTGCAATCCTATCACTGCTGCGTTTATGCCCCTGTACACACGCTTGATTCTCTTTCGGAGACATAGCAATCCATAGGTTATAAGATACTTACTACTCAGGTACATGCTTAGGCGTTTAATATGGGGTGTTGAGTCCATTTCGTTGAGCAAGGAATAGCTCTTGTCTATTCCATATTTGGCTTAAGGAACTTTATCTGTGCTCATTTCAATCTCTGGTTTTATGCAGCACCCCAACTCACCTTTCCCCTTAAGCAAGCATAAGTTGGTTTTCTACAATTGAGACCCTGTTCTGTTTTGTAATCCAGTTCCTGTGTAGCCAAGTTTACATTCCGTGTACTAGTGTTATCTTATGATGTTTCTTTTTCTGTGTGACTTATTTCAGTTAGAATCATCATACCTGAATCCACTCATTATGCTGCTACGGGCCTGATGACATAGATTTCATTGCTGAGTGATATTGCATTGTACGTAAGTACCACAACTTCTTTATCCATTTTTCACTTTCTGCGATATTGACCTTGTACCGTAAACGAGGTTCTTGTAAACAGAGCCGTCCCAAACTTTGGGGTGGCTGTGTCTTTTTGATTTTAATTTCCCAAGGCTATAGGACCATAAGTGGAAGTGCCCTAGGCTCTGTTGCTTTGTTTTTTAGATGTTTCAGGAAACACCATACACTTCTCCCGAGTGGCTGTTGGCAGTTTACATCCCGCCCATCAGCATAACAAGGCTCCCAGTTCTCCATGGCCTGTCCTGCCTTTCTGGATTTTACACTTTTTTCAGATGGCCCTTTTGACCGGGGGGCAGAGAGACGTCATTGTAGTGCAGATTTCCTTTGCAAGCTTGCTTGGTTGGCCAAAAAGGGCGTATGCGTTTTTTCCTGAATATATTCAGGAAAAAACGCATACGCCCTTTTTGGCCAAGTGCATCATTGTGGACGTTCTGCCTCTTTTCCTATGCTTTACATGCAATTCCAGTCTACCTCCTGAAATCCGTTTCCTGCAATTCTGCCCCACTTTCAAGTCCTCTTGTCAGCCTTACTTCAATATATTTTTGGATGATAGCTGTCATTTATAACTCTGCAGGTTTGTGAATGACAGTGCCCCTGAGCTCCTTTCTTCAACCCGCTTTCTTGTGAGCTGGCCTCAACACTGCAGGATTGCTTCAGGCCCTAGTGTGGTTCCGGCACGGCACGCTGAGCCTTTGGTTAATTCCTCTTCCTGGTGGGAAATGAGAGTTAAATTTGCCCCTCCAGACACCTCCACCTAGTCTCTCATTGGTTCTCCCTATTCCTGTTCATTTTCCGCAGAAATTGCAAACTGGGCCAAACAGGAGGTTAAAGGCACTGACTCTCCAAGTGGGGAGAGTGTTAGTAAAGCGTCTGGAATGTTGCACCCGAGTACCAGGGGACGAAAACTGAGACACATTGGAACACGTTTCCCGATCACACGGTGGATCATACTCTGGGTTCCACATGCATGTTTTAGCTGAAGGAAGAATCCCTTAAACCTGGAGAGTTGAGACCCATGGAATGGTTACCATGCAATATAACTTCAAAGGGTCTGCATTTGCTCACCGAACCTCACCAATCCTATCACTGCTGCGTTTATGCCGCTGTACACACGCTTGATTCTCTTTCGGAGACATATAAATCCATAGGTTTTAAGATTCTTACTAGTCAGGTATATTCTTAGGCGTTTAATATGGGGTGTTGAGTCCACTTCGTTGAGCAAGGAGTAGCTCTTGTCTGTTACATATTAGGCTTAAGGAACTTTATCTGTGCTGATTTCAATCTCTGGTTTTATGCAGCACCCCAACTCACCTTTCCCCTTAAGCAAGCATAAGTTGGTTTTCTAAATTTGAGACCCTGTTCTGTTTTGTAATTCAGTTCCTCTGTAGCCAAGTTTACATTCCGTGTATTAGTGATATCTTATGATGTTTCTTTTTCTGTGTGACTTATTTCAGTTAGAATCATCATACCTGAATCCATTCATTATGCTGCTACGGGCCTGATGACATAGATGTCATTGCTGAGTGATATTGCATTGTACGTAAGTACCACAACTTCTTTTCCATTTTTCGCTTTCTGTGATATTGAACTTGTACCGTAAACGAGGTTCTTGTAAACAGAGGCGTCCCAAACTTTGGGGTGGCTGTGTCTTTTTGATTTTAATTTCCCTAAGCTATAGGACCATAAGTGGAAGTGCCCTAGGCTCTGTTGCTTTGTTTTTTAGATGTTTCAGGAAACACCATACACTTCTCCAGAGTGGCTGTTGGCAATTTACATCCCGCCCATCAGCATAACAAGGCTCCCAGTTCTCCATGGCCTGTCCTGCCTTTCTGGATTTTACACTTTTTTCAGATGGCCCTTTTGACCGGGGGGAAGTGAGACTTCATTGTAGTGCAGATTTCCTTTGCAAGCTTGCTTGGTTGGCCAAAAAGGGCGTATGCGTTTTTTCCTGAATATATTCAGGAAAAAACGCATACGCCCTTTTTGGCCAAGTGCATCATTGTGTACGTTCTGCCTCTTTTCCTATGCTTTCAATGCAATTCCAGTCTACCTCCTGAAATCGGTTTCCTGCAATTGTGCCCCGCTTTCAAGTCCTCTTGGCAGCCTTACTTCAGTCTATTTTTGGACGATAGCTGTCATTTATAACTCTGCAGGTTTGTGAATTACAGTGCCCCTGAGCTCCTTTCTTCAACTCGCTTTCTTTTGAGCTGGCCGCAACACTGCAGGATGGCTTCAGGCCCTAATCTGGTTCCGGTACGGCACGCTGAGACTTTGGTTATTTCCTCTTCCTGGTGGGAAATGAGAGTTAAATTTGCCCGTCCAGACACCTCCAGCTAGCCTCTCATTGGTTCTCGCTATTCCTGTTCATCTTCCGCAGAAATTGCAAACTGGGCCAAACAGGAGGTTAAAGGCGCTGACTCTCCAAGTGGGGAGAGTGTTAGTAAAGCGTCTGGAATGTTTCACCCGAGTACCAGGGGAGGAAAACTGAGACATATTTGAACACGTCTCCCGTTCACATGGTTGATCATACTTGGGTTCCACATGCATGTTTTAGCTGAAGGAAGAATACCTTAAACCTGGAGAGTTGAGACCCGTGTAATGGGTACCATGCAATATGACTTCAAAGGGTCTTCATTTGCTCACCGAACCTCTCCAATCCTATCACTGCTGCTTTTATGCCCCTGTACACATGCTTGATTCTCTTTTGGAGACATAGCAATCCATAGGTTTTACGATACTTACTAGTCAGGTACATTCTTAGGCGTTTAATATGCGGTGTTGAGTCCATTTCGTTGAGCAAGGAGTAGCTCTTGTCTATTCCATATTTGACTTAAGGAACTTTATCTGTGCTCATTTCAATCTCTGGTTTTATGCAGCACCCCAACTCACCTTTCCCCTTAAGCAAGCATAAGTTGGTTTTCTAAATTTGAGACCCTGTTCTGTTCTGTAATTCAGTTCCTGTGTAGCCAAGTTTCCATTCCGTGTATTACTGATATCTTATGATGTTTCTTTTTCTGTGTGACTTATTTCAGTTAGAATCATCATACCTGAATCCACTCATTGTGATGCTAAGGGCCTGATGACATAGATTTCATTGCTGAGTGATATTGCTTTGTAAGTAAATACCACAACTTCTTTATCCATTTTTCACTTTCTGCGATGTTGAACTTGTACTGTAAACGAGGTTCTTGTAAACAGAGCCGTTCCAAACTTTGGGGTGGCTGTGTCTTTTTTATTTTAATTTCCCTAAGCTATAGGACCATAAGTGGCAGTGCCCTAGGCTCTGTTGCTTTGTTTTTTAGATGTTTCAGGAAACACCATACACTTCTCCCGAGTGTCTGTTGGCAATTTACATCCCGCCCATCAGCATAACAAGCCTCCCAGTTCTCAATGGCCTGTTGCCTTTCTGGATTTTACACTTTTTTCAGATGGCCCTGTTGACTGGGGGGAAGTGAGACTTCATTGTAGTGCAGATTTCCTTTGCAAGCTTGCTTGGTTGGCCAAAAAGGGCGTATGCGTTTTTTCCTGAATATATTCAGGAAAAAACGCATACGCCCTTTTTGGCCAAGTGCATCATTGTGGACGTTCTGCCTCTTTTCCTATGCTTTCAATGCAATTCCAGTCTACCTCCTGAAATCGGTTTCCTGCAATTGTGCCCCGCTTTCAAGTCCTCTTGGCAGCCTTACTTCAGTCTATTTTTGGACGATAGCTGTCATTTATAACTCTGCAGGTTTGTGAATTACAGTGCCCCTGAGCTCCTTTCTTCAACTCGCTTTCTTTTGAGCTGGCCGCAACACCGCAGGATGGCTTCAGGCCCTAATCTGGTTCCGGCCCGGCACGCTGAGCCTTTGGTTATTTCCTCTTCCTGGTGGGAAATGAGAGTTAAATTTGCCCGTCCAGACACCTCCAGCTAGTCTCTCATTGGTTGTCGCTATTCCTGTTCATCTTCCAAGAAATTACAAACTGGGCCAAACAGGAGGTTAAAGGCGCTGACTCTCCAAGTGGGGAGAGTGTTAGTAAAGCGTCTGGAATGTTGCACCCGAGTACCAGGGTACGAAAACTGAGACATATTTGAACACGTCTCCCGTTCACATGGTTGATCATACTCTGGGTTCCACATGCATGTTTTAGCTGAAGGAAGAATACCTTAAACCTGGAGAGTTGAGACCCGTGTAATGGGTACCATGCAATATGACTTCAAAGGGTCTTCATTTGCTCACCGAATCTCTCCAATCCTATCACTGCTGCATTTATGCCCCTGTACACATGCTTGATTCTCTTTCGGAGACATAGCAATCCATAGGTTTTAAGATACTTAGTAGTCAGGTACATTCTTAGGCGTTTAATATGCGGTGTTGAGTCCATTTCGTTGAGCAAGGAGTAGCTCTTGTCTATTCCATATTTGACTTAAGGAACTTTATCTGTGCTCATTTCAATCTCTGGTTTTATGCAGCACCCCAACTCACCTTTACCCTTAAGCAAGCATAAGTTGGTTTTCTAAATTTGAGACCCTGTTCTGTTCTGTAATTCAGTTCCTGTGTAGCCAAGTTTACATTCCGTGTATTAGTGATATCTTATGATGTTTCTTTTTCTGTGTGACTTATTTCAGTTAGAATCATCGTACCTGAATCTACTCATTATGCTGCTACGGGCCTGATGACATAGATTTCATTGCTGAGTGATACTGCATTGTACGTAAGTACCACAAGTTCTTTATCCATTTTTCACTTTCTGCGATGTTGAACTTGTACTGTAAACGAGGTTCTTGTAAACAGAGCTGTTCCAAACTTTGGGGTGGCTGTGTCTTTTTGATTTTAATTTCCCTAAGCTATAGGACCATAAGTGGAAGTGCCCTAGGCTCTGTTGCTTTGTTTTTAAGATGTTTCAGGAAACACCATACACTTCTCCCAAGTGTCTGTTGGCAATTTACATCCCGCCCATCAGCATAACAAGGCTCCCAGTTCTCCATGGCGTGTTGCCTTTCTGGATTTTACACTTTTTTCAGATGGCCCTTTTGACCGGGGGGAAGTGAGACTTCATTGTAGTGCAGATTTCCTTTGCAAGCTTGCTTGGTTGGCCAAAAAGGGCGTATGCGTTTTTTCCTGAATATATTCAGGAAAAAACGCATACGCCCTTTTTGGCCAAGTGCATCATTGTGGACGTTCTGCCTCTTTTCCTATGCTTTCAATGCAATTCCAGTCTACCTCCTGAAATCGGTTTCCTGCAATTCTGCCCCGCTTTCAAGTCCTCTTGGCAGCCTTACTTCAGTCTATTTTTGGACGATAGCTGTCATTTATAACTCTGCAGGTTTGTGAATTACAGTGCCCCTGAGCTCCTTTCTTCAACTCGCTTTCTTGTGACCTGGCCGCAACACCGCAGGATGGCTTCAGGCCCTAATCTGGTTCCGGCCCGGCATGCTGAGCCTTTGGTTAATTCCTCTTCCTGGTGGGAAATGAGAGTTAAATTTGCCCGTCCAGACACCTCCAGCTAGCCTCTCATTGGTTCTCGCTATTCCTGTTCATCTTCCGCAGAAATTGCAAACTGGGCCAAACAGGAGGTTAAAGGCGCTGACTCTCCAAGTCGGGAGAGTGTTAGTAAAGCGTCTGGAATGTTGCACCCGAGTACCAGGGGAGGAAAACTGAGACATATTTGAACACGTCTCCTGTTCACATGGTTGATCATACTCTGGGTTCCACATGCATGTTTTAGCTGAAGGAAGAATACCTTAAACCTGGAGAGTTGAGACCCGTGTAATGGGTACCATGCAATATGACTTCAAAGGGTCTTCATTTGCTCACCGAACCTCTCCAATCCTATCACTGCTGCGTTTATGCCCCTGTACACACGCTTGATTCTCTTTTGGAGACATAGCAATCCATAGGTTTTAAGATACTTACTAGTCAGGTACATTCTTAGGCGTTTAATATGGGGTTTTGAGTCCATTTCGTTGAGCAAGGAGTAGCTCTTGTCTATTCCATATTTGGCTTAAGGAACTTTATCTGTGCTCATTTCAATCTCTGGTTTTATGCAGCACCCCAACTCACCTTTCCCCTTAAGCAAGCATAAGTTGGTTTTCTAAATTTGAGACCCTGTTCTGTTTTGGAATGCAGTTCCTGTGTACCCAAGTTTACATTCCGTGTATTAGTGATATCTTATGATGTTTCTTTTCCTGTGTGACTTATTTCAGTTAGAATCATCGTACCTGAATCCACTCATTGTGCTGCTAAGGGCCTGATGACACAGATTTCATTGCTGAGTGATATTGCTTTGTAAGTAAATACCACAACTTCTTTATCCATTTTTCACTTTCTGCTATGTTGAACTTGTACTGTAAACGAGGTTCTTGTAAACAGAGCCGTTCCAAACTTTGGGGTGGCTGTGTCTTTTTGATTTTAATTTCCCTAAGCTATAGGACCATAAGTGGCAGTGCCCTAGGTTCTGTTGCTTTGTTTTTTAGATGTTTCAGGAAACACCATACACTTCTCCCGAGTGGTTGTTGGCAATTTACATCCCGCCCATCAGCATAACAAGGCTCCCAGTTCTCCATGGCCTGTCCTGCCTTTCTGGATTTTACACTTTTTTCAGATGGCCCTTTTGACCGGGGGGAAGTGAGACTTCATTTTAGTGCAGATTTCCTTTGCAAGCTTGCTTGGTTGGCCAAAAAGGGCGTATGCGTTTTTTCCTGAATATATTCAGGAAAAAACGCATACGCCCTTTTTGGCCAAGTGCATCATTGTGGACGTTCTGCCTCTTTTCCTATGCTTTCAATGCAATTCCAGTCTACCTCCTGAAATCGGTTTCCTGCAATTCTGCCCCGCTTTCAAGTCCTCTTGGCAGCCTTACTTCAGTCTATTTTTGGACGATAGCTGTCATTTATAACTCTGCAGGTTTGTGAATTACAGTGCCCCTGAGCTCCTTTCTTCAACTCGCTTTCTTGTGTCCTGGCCGCAACACCGCAGGATGGCTTCAGGCCCTAATCTGGTTCCGGTACGGCACGCTGAGCCTTTGGTTATTTCCTCTTCCTGTTGGGAAATGAGAGTTAAATTTGCCCGTCCAGACACCTCCAGCTAGCCTCTCATTGGTTCTCGCTATTCCTGTTCATCTTCCGCAGAAATTGCAAACTGGGCCAAACAGGAGGTTAAAGGCGCTGACTCTCCAAGTGGGGAGAGTGTTAGTAAAGCGTCTGGAATGTTGCACCCGAGTACCAGGGTATGAAAACAGAGACATATTTGAACACGTCTCCCGATCACATGGTTGATCATACTCTGGGTTCCACATGCATATTTTAGCTGAAGGAAGAATACCTAAAACCTGGGTAGTTGAAACCCGTGGAATGGGTACCATGCAATATGACTTCAAAGGGTCTTCATTTGCTCACCGAACCTCTCCAATCCTATCACTGCTGCGTTTATGCCCCTGTACACATGCTTGATTCTCTTTCGGAGACATAGCAATCCATAGGTTTTAAGATACTTACTAGTCAGGTACATTCTTAGGCGTTTAACATGCGGTGTTGAGTCCATTTCGTTGAGCAAGGAGTAGCTCTTGTCTATTCCATATTTGGCTTAAGGAACTTTATCTGTGCTCATTTCAATCTCTGGTTTTATGCAGCACCCCAACTCACCTTTCCCCTTAAGCAAGCATAAGTTGGTTTTCTAAATTTGAGACCCTGTTCTGTTTTGGAATGCAGTTCCTGTGTAGCCAAGTTTACATTCCGTGTATTAGTGATATCTTATGATGTTTCTTTTTCTGTGTGACTTATTTCAGTTAGAATCATCGTACCTGAATCTACTCATTATGCTGCTACGGGCCTGATGACATAGATTTCATTGCTGAGTGATACTGCATTGTACGTAAGTACCACAAGTTCTTTATCCATTTTTCACTTTCTGCAATGTTTTACTTGTACTGTAAACGAGGTTCTTGTAAACAGAGCCGTTCCAAACTTTTGGGTGGCTGTGTCTTTTTTATTTTAATTTCCCTAAGCTATAGGACCATAAGTGGAAGTGCCCTAGCCTCTGTTGCTTTGTTTTTTAGATGTTTCAGGAAACACCATACACTTCTTACGAGTGTCTGTTGGCAATTTACATCCCGCCCATCAGCATAACAAGGCTCCCAGTTCTCAATGTCCTGTTGCCTTTCTGGATTTTACACTTTTTTCAGATGGCCCTTTTGACCGGGGGGAAGTGAGACTTCATTGTAGTGCAGATTTCCTTTGCAAGCTTGCTTGGTTGGCCAAAAAGGGCGTATGCGTTTTTTCCTGAATATATTCAGGAAAAAACACATACGCCCTTTTTGGACAAGTGCATCATTGTGGACGTTCTGCCTCTTTTCCTATGCTTTCAATGCAATTCCAGTCTACCTCCTGAAATCGGTTTCCTGCAATTCTGCCCCGCTTTCAAGTCCTCTTGGCAGCCTTACTTCAGTCTATTTTTGGACGATAGCTGTCATTTATAACTCTGCAGGTTTGTGAATTACAGTGCCCCTGAGCTCCTTTCTTCAACTCGCTTTCTTGTGACCTGGCCGCAACACCGCAGGATGGCTTCAGGCCCTAATCTTGTTCCGGCCCGGCATGCTGAGCCTTTGGTTAATTCCTCTTCCTGGTGGGAAATGAGAGTTAAATTTGCCCGTCCAGACACCTCCAGCTAGCCTCTCATTGGTTCTCGCTATTCCTGTTCATCTTCCGCAGAAATTGCAAACTGGGCCAAACAGGAGGTTAAAGGCGCTGACTCTCCAAGTCGGGAGAGTGTTAGTAAAGCGTCTGGAATGTTGCACCCGAGTACCAGGGGAGGAAAACTGAGACATATTTGAACACGTCTCCTGTTCACATGGTTGATCATACTCTGGGTTCCACATGCATGTTTTAGCTGAAGGAAGAATACCTTAAACCTGGAGAGTTGAGACCCGTGTAATGGGTACCATGCAATATGACTTCAAAGGGTCTTCATTTGCTCACCGAACCTCTCCAATCCTATCACTGCTGCGTTTATGCCCCTGTACACACGCTTGATTCTCTTTTGGAGACATAGCAATCCATAGGTTTTAAGATACTTACTAGTCAGGTACATTCTTAGGCGTTTAATATGGGGTTTTGAGTCCATTTCGTTGAGCAAGGAGTAGCTCTTGTCTATTCCATATTTGGCTTAAGGAACTTTATCTGTGCTCATTTCAATCTCTGGTTTTATGCAGCACCCCAACTCACCTTTCCCCTTAAGCAAGCATAAGTTGGTTTTCTAAATTTGAGACCCTGTTCTGTTTTGGAATGCAGTTCCTGTGTAGCCAAGTTTACATTCCGTGTATAGGTGATATCTTATGATGTTTCTTTTTCTGTGTGACTTATTTCAGTTAGAATCATCGTACCTGAATCCACTCCTTATGCTGCTACGGGCCTGATGACATAGATTTCATTGCTGAGTGATACTGCATTGTACGTAAGTACCACAAGTTCTTTATCAATTTTTCACTTTCTGCGATGTTGAACTTGTACTGTAAACGAGGTTCTTGTAAACAGAGGCGTCCCAAACTTTGGGGTGGCTGTGTCTTTTTTATTTTAATTTCCCTAAGCTATAGGACCATAAGTGGCAGTGCCCTAGGCTCTGTTGCTTTGTTTTTTAGATGTTTCAGGAAACACCATACACTTCTCCCGAGTGTCTGTTGGCAATTTACATCCCGCCCATCAGCATAACAAGGCTCCCAGTTCTCCATGGCCTGTCCTGCCTTTCTGGATTTTACACTTTTTTCAGATGGCCCTTTTGACCGGGGGGAAGTGAGACTTCATTGTAGTGCAGATTTCCTTTGCAAGCTTGCTTGGTTGGCCAAAAAGGGCGTATGCGTTTTTTCCTGAATATATTCAGGAAAAAACGCATACGCCCTTTTTGGCCAAGTGCATCATTGTGGACGTTCTGCCTCTTTTCCTATGCTTTCAATGCAATTCCAGTCTACCTCCTGAAATCGGTTTCCTGCAATTCTGCCCCGCTTTCAAGTCCTCTTGGCAGCCTTACTTCAGTCTATTTTTGGACGATAGCTGTCATTTATAACTCTGCAGGTTTGTGAATTACAGTGCCCCTGAGCTCCTTTCTTCAACTCGCTTTCTTGTGACCTGGCCGCAACACCGCAGGATGGCTTCAGGCCCTAATCTGGTTCCGGTACGGCACGCTGAGCCTTTGGTTATTTCCTCTTCCTGGTGGGAAATGAGAGTTAAATTTGCCCGTCCAGACACCTCCAGCTAGCCTCTCATTGGTTCTCGCTATTCCTGTTCATCTTCCGCAGAAATTGCAAACTGGGCCAAACAGGAGGTTAAAGGCGCTGACTCTCCAAGTGGGGAGAGTGTTAGTAAAGCGTCTGGAATGTTGCACCCGAGTACCAGGGTACGAAAACTGAGACATATTTGAACACGTCTCCCGATCACATGGTTGATCATACTCTGGGTTCCACATGCATGTTTTAGCTGAAGGAAGAATCCCTTAAACCTGGGTAGTTGAAACCCGTGGAATGGGTACCATGCAATATGACTTCAAAGGGTCTTCATTTGCTCACCGAACCTCTCCAATCCTATCACTGCTGCGTTTATGCCCCTGTACACATGCTTGATTCTCTTTCGGAGACATAGCAATCCATAGGTTTTAAGATACTTACTAGTCAGGTACATTCTTAGGCGTTTAATATGGGGTTTTGAGTCCATTTCGTTGAGCAAGGAGTAGCTCTTGTCTATTCCATATTTGGCTTAAGGAACTTTATCTGTGCTCATTTCAATCTCTGGTTTTATGCAGCACCCCAACTCACCTTTCCCCTTAAGCAAGCATAAGTTGGTTTTCTAAATTTGAGACCCTGTTCTGTTTTGGAATGCAGTTCCTGTGTAGCCAAGTTTACATTCCGTGTATAGGTGATATCTTATGATGTTTCTTTTTCTGTGTGACTTATTTCAGTTAGAATCATCGTACCTGAATCCACTCCTTATGCTGCTACGGGCCTGATGACATAGATTTCATTGCTGAGTGATACTGCATTGTACGTAAGTACCACAAGTTCTTTATCAATTTTTCACTTTCTGCGATGTTGAACTTGTACTGTAAACGAGGTTCTTGTAAACAGAGGCGTCCCAAACTTTGGGGTGGCTGTGTCTTTTTTATTTTAATTTCCCTAAGCTATAGGACCATAAGTGGCAGTGCCCTAGGCTCTGTTGCTTTGTTTTTTAGATGTTTCAGGAAACACCATACACTTCTCCCGAGTGTCTGTTGGCAATTTACATCCCGCCCATCAGCATAACAAGGCTCCCAGTTCTCCATGGCCTGTCCTGCCTTTCTGGATTTTACACTTTTTTCAGATGGCCCTTTTGACCGGGGGGAAGTGAGACTTCATTGTAGTGCAGATTTCCTTTGCAAGCTTGCTTGGTTGGCCAAAAAGGGCGTATGCGTTTTTTCCTGAATATATTCAGGAAAAAACGCATACGCCCTTTTTGGCCAAGTGCATCATTGTGGACGTTCTGCCTCTTTTCCTATGCTTTCAATGCAATTCCAGTCTACCTCCTGAAATCGGTTTCCTGCAATTCTGCCCCGCTTTCAAGTCCTCTTGGCAGCCTTACTTCAGTCTATTTTTGGACGATAGCTGTCATTTATAACTCTGCAGGTTTGTGAATTACAGTGCCCCTGAGCTCCTTTCTTCAACTCGCTTTCTTGTGACCTGGCCGCAACACCGCAGGATGGCTTCAGGCCCTAATCTGGTTCCGGTACGGCACGCTGAGCCTTTGGTTATTTCCTCTTCCTGGTGGGAAATGAGAGTTAAATTTGCCCGTCCAGACACCTCCAGCTAGCCTCTCATTGGTTCTCGCTATTCCTGTTCATCTTCCGCAGAAATTGCAAACTGGGCCAAACAGGAGGTTAAAGGCGCTGACTCTCCAAGTGGGGAGAGTGTTAGTAAAGCGTCTGGAATGTTGCACCCGAGTACCAGGGTACGAAAACTGAGACATATTTGAACACGTCTCCCGATCACATGGTTGATCATACTCTGGGTTCCACATGCATGTTTTAGCTGAAGGAAGAATCCCTTAAACCTGGGTAGTTGAAACCCGTGGAATGGGTACCATGCAATATGACTTCAAAGGGTCTTCATTTGCTCACCGAACCTCTCCAATCCTATCACTGCTGCGTTTATGCCCCTGTACACATGCTTGATTCTCTTTCGGAGACATAGCAATCCATAGGTTTTAAGATACTTACTAGTCAGGTACATTCTTAGGCGTTTAATATGGGGTTTTGAGTCCATTTCGTTGAGCAAGGAGTAGCTCTTGTCTATTCCATATTTGGCTTAAGGAACTTTATCTGTGCTCATTTCAATCTCTGGTTTTATGCAGCACCCCAACTCACCTTTCCCCTTAAGCAAGCATAAGTTGGTTTTCTAAATTTGAGACCCTGTTCTGTTCTGTAATTCAGTTCCTGTGTAGCCAAGTTTACATTCCGTGTATTACTGATATCTTATGATGTTTCTTTTTCTGTGTGACTTATTTCAGTTAGAATCATCATACCTGAATCCACTCATTGTGCTGCTAAGGGCCTGATGACACAGATTTCATTGCTGAGTGATATTGCTTTGTAAGTAAATACCACAACTTCTTTATCCATTTTTCACTTTCTGCTATGTTGAACTTGTACTGTAAACGAGGTTCTTGTAAACAGAGCCGTTCCAAACTTTGGGGTGGCTGTGTCTTTTTGATTTTAATTTCCCTAAGCTATAGGACCATAAGTGGAAGTGCCCTAGGTTCTGTTGCTTTGTTTTTTAGATGTTTCAGGAAACACCATACACTTCTCCCCAGTGTTTGTTGGCAATTTACATCCCGCCCATCAGCATAACAAGGCTCCCAGTTCTCCATGGCCTGTCCTGCCTTTCTGGATTTTACACTTTTTTCAGATGGCCCTTTTGACCGGGGGGAAGTGAGACTTCATTGTAGTGCAGATTTCCTTTGCAAGCTTGCTTGGTTGGCCAAAAAGGGCGTATGCGTTTTTTTCTTGAATATATTCAGGAAAAAACGCATACGCCCTTTTTGGCCAAGTGCATCATTGTGGACGTTCTGCCTCTTTTCCTATGCTTTACATGCAATTCCAGTCTACCTCCTGAAATCGGTTGCCTGCTATTCTGCCCCGCTTTCAAGTCCTCTTGGCAGCCTTACTTCAATGTATTTTTGGACGATAGCTGTCATTTATAACTCTGCAGGTTTGTGAATGACAGTGCCCCTGAGCTCCTTTCTTCAACACGCTTTCTTGTGAGCTGGCCGCAACACCGCAGGATTGCTTCAGGCCCTAGTGTGGTTCCGGCATGGCAAGTTGAGCCTTTGGTTAATTCCTCTTCCTGGTGGGAAATGAGAGTTAAATTTGCCCATCCAGACACCTCCAGCTAGTCTCTCATTGGTCCTCACTATTCCTGTTCATCTTCCGCAGAAATTGCAAACTGGGCCAAACAGGAGGTTAAAGGCTCTGACTCTCCAAGTGGGGAGAGTGTTAGTAAAGCGTCTGGAATGTTGTACCCGAGTACCAGGGGACGAAAACTGAGACATATTGGAACACGTTTCCCGATCACACGGTGGATCATACTCTGGGTTCCACATGCATGTTTTAGCTGAAGGAAGAATCCCTTAAACCTGGAGAGTTGAGACCCATGGAATGGTTACCATGCAATATAACTTCAAAGGGTCTGCATTTGCTCACCGAACCTCACCAATCCTATCACTGCTGCGTTTATGCCGCTGTACACACGCTTGATTCTCTTTCGGAGACATATAAATCCATAGGTTTTAAGATTCTTACTAGTCAGGTATATTCTTAGGCGTTTAATATGGGGTGTTGAGTCCACTTCGTTGAGCAAGGAGTAGCTCTTGTCTATTACATATTTGGCTTATGGAACGGTATCTGTGCTAATTTCAATCTCTGGTTTTATGCAGCACCCCAACTCACCTTTCCCCTTAAGCAAGCATAAGTTGGCTTTCTACATTTGAGACCCTGTTCTGTTTTGTAATTCAGTTCCTGTGTAGCCAAGTTTACATTCCGTGTATTAGTGATATCTTATGATGTTTCTTTTCCTGTGTGACTTATTTCACTTAGAATCATCGTACCTGAATCCACTCATTATGCTGCTACGGGCCTGATGACATAGATTTCATTGCTGAGTGATATTGCATTGTACGTAAGTACCACAACTTCTTTATCCATTTTTCGCTTTCTGCGATATTGAACTTGTACTGTAAACGAGGTTCTTGTAAACAGAGCCGTCCCAAACTTTGGGGTGGCTGTGTCTTTTTGATTTTAATTTCCCTAAGCTATAGGACCATAAGTGGAAGTGCCCTAGGCTCTGTTGCTTTGTTTTTTAGATGTTTCAGGAAACACCATACACTGCTCCCCAGTGGCTGTTGGCAATTTACATCCCGCCCATCAGCATAACAAGGCTCCCAGTTCTCCATGGCCTGTTCTGCCTTTCTGGATTTTACACTTTTTTCAGATGGCCCTTTTGTCGGGGGTGGGGGGGGGCAGTGAGACTTCATTGTAGTGCAGATTTCCTTTGCAAGCTTGCTTGGTTGGCCAAAAAGGGCGTATGCGTTTTTTTCTTGAATATATTCAGGAAAAAACGCATACGCCCTTTTTGGCCAAGTGCATCATTGTGGACGTTCTGCCTCTTTTCCTATGCTTTACATGCAATTCCAGTCTACCTCCTGAAATCGGTTGCCTGCTATTCTGCCCCGCTTTCAAGTCCTCTTGGCAGCCTTACTTCAATGTATTTTTGGACGATAGCTGTCATTTATAACTCTGCAGGTTTGTGAATGACAGTGCCCCTGAGCTCCTTTCTTCAACACGCTTTCTTGTGAGCTGGCCGCAACACCGCAGGATTGCTTCAGGCCCTAGTGTGGTTCCGGCATGGCAAGTTGAGCCTTTGGTTAATTCCTCTTCCTGGTGGGAAATGAGAGTTAAATTTGCCCATCCAGACACCTCCAGCTAGTCTCTCATTGGTCTTCACTATTCCTGTTCATCTTCCGCAGAAATTGCAAACTGGGCCAAACAGGAGGTTAAAGACACTGACTCTCCAAGACGGGAGAGTGTTAGCAAAGCGTCTGGAATGTTGCACCCGAGTACCAGGGAACAAAAACTGAGACATATTTGACACGTCTCCTGATCACACGGTTGATCATACTCTGGGTTCCACATGCATGTTTTAGCTGAAGGAAGAATCCCTTAAACCTGGAGAGTTGAGATCCGTGGAATGGGTACCATGCAATACGACTTCAAAGTGTCTTCATTTGCTCACCGAACCTCTCCAATCCTATCACTGCTGCGTTTATGCCCCTGTACACACGCTTGATTCTCTTTCGGAGACATAGCAATCCATAGGTTTTCAGATACTTACTAGTCAGGTACATGCTTAGGCGTTTAATATGCGGTGTTGAGTCCATTTCGTTGAGCAAGGAGTAGCTCTTGTCTATTCCATATTTGGCTTAAGGAACTTTATCTGTGCTCATTTCAATCTCTGGTTTTATGCAGCACCCCAACTCACCTTTCCCCTTAAGCAAGCATAAGTTGGTTTTCTACATTTGAGACCCTGTTCTGTTTTGTAATCCAGTTCCTGTGTAGCCAAGTTTACATTCCGTGTACTAGTGTTATCTTATGATGTTTCTTTTTCTGTGTGACTTATTTCAGTTAGAATCATCATACCTGAATCCACTCATTATGCTGCTACGGGCCTGATGACATAGATGTCATTGCTGAGTGATATTGCATTGTACGTAAGTACCACAACTTCTTTATCCATTTTTCACTTTCTGCGATATTGACCTTGTACCGTAAACGAGGTTCTTGTAAACAGAGCCGTCCCAAACTTTGGGGTGGCTGTGTCTTTTTGATTTTAATTTCCCAAGGCTATAGGACCATAAGTGGAAGTGCCCTAGGCTCTGTTGCTTTGTTTTTTAGATGTTTCAGGAAACACCATACACTTCTCCCGAGTGGCTGTTGGCACTTTACATCCCGCCCATCAGCATAACAAGGCTCCCAGTTCTCCATGGCCTGTCCTGCCTTTCTGGATTTTACACTTTTTTCAGATGGCCCTTTTGACCGGGGGGCAGAGAGACGTCATTGTAGTGCAGATTTCCTTTGCAAGCTTGCTTGGTTGGCCAAAAAGGGCGTATGCGTTTTTTCCTGAATATATTCAGGAAAAAACGCATACGCCCTTTTTGGCCAAGTGCATCATTGTGGACGTTCTGCCTCTTTTCCTATGCTTTACATGCAATTCCAGTCTACCTCCTGAAATCGGTTTCCTGCAATTCTGGCCCACTTTCAGGTCCTCTTGTCAGCCTTACTTCAATATATTTTTGGACGATAGCTGTCATTTATAACTCTGCAGGTTTGTGAATGACAGTGCCCCTGAGCTCCTTTCTTCAACCCGCTTTCTTGTGAGCTGGCCTCAACACTGCAGGATTGCTTCAGGCCCTAGTGTGGTTCCGGCACGGCACGCTGAGCCTTTGGTTAATTCCTCTTCCTGGTGGGAAATGAGAGTTCAATTTGCCCCTCCAGACACCTCCACCTAGTCTCTCATTGGTTCTCCCTATTCCTGTTCATTTTCCGCAGAAATTGCAAACTGGGCCAAACAGGAGGTTAAAGGCACTGACTCTCCAAGTGGGGAGAGTGTTAGTAAAGCGTCTGGAATGTTGCACCCGAGTACCAGGGGACGAAAACTGAGACACATTTGAACACGTTTCCCGATCACACGGTGGATCATACTCTGGGTTCCACATGCATGTTTTAGCTGAAGGAAGAATCCCTTAAACCTGGAGAGTTGAGACCCATGGAATGGTTACCATGCAATATAACTTCAAAGGGTCTGCATTTGCTCACCGAACCTCACCAATCCTATCACTGCTGCGTTTATGCCGCTGTACACACGCTTGATTCTCTTTCGGAGACATATAAATCCATAGGTTTTAAGATTCTTACTAGTCAGGTATATTCTTAGGCGTTTAATATGGGGTGTTGAGTCCACTTCGTTGAGCAAGGAGTAGCTCTTGTCAGTTACATATTAGGCTTAAGGAACTTTATCTGTGCTGATTTCAATCTCTGGTTTTATGCAGCACCCCAACTCACCTTTCCCCTTAAGCAAGCATAAGTTGGTTTTCTAAATTTGAGACCCTGTTCTGTTTTGTAATTCAGTTCCTCTGTAGCCAAGTTTACATTCCGTGTATTAGTGATATCTTATGATGTTTCTTTTTCTGTGTGACTTATTTCAGTTAGAATCATCATACCTGAATCCACTCATTATGCTGCTACGGGCCTGATGACATAGATGTCATTGCTGAGTGATATTGCATTGTACGTAAGTACCACAACTTCTTTTCCATTTTTCGCTTTCTGTGATATTGAACTTGTACCGTAAACGAGGTTCTTGTAAACAGAGGCGTCCCAAACTTTGGGGTGGCTGTGTCTTTTTGATTTTAATTTCCCTAAGCTATAGGACCATAAGTGGAAGTGCCCTAGGCTCTGTTGCTTTGTTTTTTAGATGTTTCAGGAAACACCATACACTTCTCCAGAGTGGCTGTTGGCAATTTACATCCCGCCCATCAGCATAACAAGGCTCCCAGTTCTCCATGGCCTGTCCTGCCTTTCTGGATTTTACACTTTTTTCAGATGGCCCTTTTGACCGGGGGGCAGAGAGACTTCATCGTAGTGCAGATTTCCTTTGCAAGCTTGCTTGGTTGGCCTAAAAGGGCGTATGCGTTTTTTCCTGAATATATTCAGGAAAAAACGCATACGCCCTTTTTGGCCAAGTGCATCATTGTGGACGTTCTGCCTCTTTTCCTATGCTTTACATGCAATTCCAGTCTACCTCCTGAAATCGGTTTCCTGCAATTCTGCCCCGATTTCAAGTCCTCTTGGCAGCCTTACTTCAATATATTTTTGGACGATAGCTGTCATTTATAACTGCAGGTTTGTGAATGACAGTGCCCCTGAGCTCCTTTCTTCAACTCGCTTTCTTGTGAGCTGGCCGCAACACAACAGGATTGCTTCAGGGCCCAGTGTGGTTCTGGCACGGCACGCTAAGCCTTTGGTTAATTCCTCTTCTTGGTGGGAAATGAGAGTTCAATTTGCCCGTCCAGACACCTCCAGCTAGTCTCTCATTGGTTCTCCCTATTCCTGTTCATCTTCCGCAGAAATTGCAAACTGGGCCAAACAGGAGGTTAAAGGCTCTGACTCTCCAAGTGGGGAGAGTGTTAGTAAAGCGTCTGGAATGTTGCACCCGAGTACCAGGGGACGAAAACTGAGACATATTGGAACACGTTTCCCGATCACACGGTGGATCATACTCTGGGTTCCACATGCATGTTTTAGCTGAAGGAAGAATCCCTTAAACCTGGAGAGTTGAGACCCATGGAATGGTTACCATGCAATATAACTTCAAAGGGTCTGCATTTGCTCACCGAACCTCACCAATCCTATCACTGCTGCGTTTATGCCGCTGTACACACGCTTGATTCTCTTTCGGAGACATATAAATCCATAGGTTTTAAGATTCTTACCAGTCAGGTATATTCTTAGGCGTTTAATATGGGGTGTTGAGTCCACTTCGTTGAGCAAGGAGTAGCTCTTGTCTATTACATATTTGGCTTATGGAACGGTATCTGTGCTAATTTCAATCTCTGGTTTTATGCAGCACCCCAACTCACCTTTCCCCTTAAGCAAGCATAAGTTGGCTTTCTACATTTGAGACCCTGTTCTGTTTTGTAATTCAGTTCCTGTGTAGCCAAGTTTACATTCCGTGTATTAGTGATATCTTATGATGTTTCTTTTCCTGTGTGACTTATTTCACTTAGAATCATCGTACCTGAATCCACTCATTATGCTGCTACGGGCCTGATGACATAGATTTCATTGCTGAGTGATATTGCATTGTACGTAAGTACCACAACTTCTTTATCCATTTTTCGCTTTCTGCGATATTGAACTTGTACTGTAAACGAGGTTCTTGTAAACAGAGCCGTCCCAAACTTTGGGGTGGCTGTGTCTTTTTGATTTTAATTTCCCTAAGCTATAGGACCATAAGTGGAAGTGCCCTAGGCTCTGTTGCTTTGTTTTTTAGATGTTTCAGGAAACACCATACACTGCTCCCCAGTGGCTGTTGGCAATTTACATCCCGCCCATCAGCATAACAAGGCTCCCAGTTCTCCATGGCCTGTTCTGCCTTTCTGGATTTTACACTTTTTTCAGATGGCCCTTTTGACGGGGGTGGGGGGGGGCAGTGAGACTTCATTGTAGTGCAGATTTCCTTTGCAAGCTTGCTTGGTTGGCCAAAAAGGGCGTATGCGTTTTTTTCCTGAATATATTCAGGAAAAAACGCATACGCCCTTTTTGGCCAAGTGCATCATTGTGGACGTTCTGCCTCTTTTCCTATGCTTTACATGCAATTCCAGTCTACCTCCTGAAATCGGTTGCCTGCTATTCTGCCCCGCTTTCAAGTCCTCTTGGCAGCCTTACTTCAATGTATTTTTGGACGATAGCTGTCATTTATAACTCTGCAGGTTTGTGAATGACAGTGCCCCTGAGCTCCTTTCTTCAACACGCTTTCTTGTGAGCTGGCCGCAACACCGCAGGATTGCTTCAGGCCCTAGTGTGGTTCCGGCATGGCAAGTTGAGCCTTTGGTTAATTCCTCTTCCTGGTGGGAAATGAGAGTTAAATTTGCCCATCCAGACACCTCCAGCTAGTCTCTCATTGGTCCTCACTATTCCTGTTCATCTTCCGCAGAAATTGCAAACTGGGCCAAACAGGAGGTTAAAGGCACTGACTCTCCAAGTGGGGAGAGTGTTAGCAAAGCGTCTGGAATGTTGCACCCGAGTACCAGGGAACAAAAACTGAGACATATTTGACACGTCTCCCGATCACACGGTTGATCATACTCTGGGTTCCACATGCATGTTTTAGCTGAAGGAAGAATCCCTTAAACCTGGAGAGTTGAGATCCGTGGAATGGGTACCATGCAATACGACTTCAAAGGGTCTTCATTTGCTCACCGAACCTCTCCAATCCTATCACTGCTGCGTTTATGCCCCTGTACACACGCTTGATTCTCTTTCGGAGACATAGCAATCCATAGGTTTTAAGATACTTACTACTCAGGTACATGCTTAGGCGTTTAATATGGGGTGTTGAGTCCATTTCGTTGAGCAAGGAATAGCTCTTGTCTATTCCATATTTGGCTTAAGGAACTTTATCTGTGCTCATTTCAATCTCTGGTTTTATGCAGCACCCCAACTCACCTTTCCCCTTAAGCAAGCATAAGTTGGTTTTCTACATTTGAGACCCTGTTCTGTTTTGTAATCCAGTTCCTGTGTAGCCAAGTTTACATTCCGTGTACTAGTGTTATCTTATGATGTTTCTTTTTCTGTGTGACTTATTTCAGTTAGAATCATCATACCTGAATCCACTCATTATGCTGCTACGGGCCTGATGACATAGATTTCATTGCTGAGTGATATTGCATTGTACGTAAGTACCACAACTTCTTTATCCATTTTTCACTTTCTGCGATATTGACCTTGTACCGTAAACGAGGTTCTTGTAAACAGAGCCGTCCCAAACTTTGGGGTGGCTGTGTCTTTTTGATTTTAATTTCCCAAGGCTATAGGACCATAAGTGGAAGTGCCCTAGGCTCTGTTGCTTTGTTTTTTAGATGTTTCAGGAAACACCATACACTTCTCCCGAGTGGCTGTTGGCAGTTTACATCCCGCCCATCAGCATAACAAGGCTCCCAGTTCTCCATGGCCTGTCCTGCCTTTCTGGATTTTACACTTTTTTCAGATGGCCCTTTTGACCGGGGGGCAGAGAGACGTCATTGTAGTGCAGATTTCCTTTGCAAGCTTGCTTGGTTGGCCAAAAAGGGCGTATGCGTTTTTTCCTGAATATATTCAGGAAAAAACGCATACGCCCTTTTTGGCCAAGTGCATCATTGTGGACGTTCTGCCTCTTTTCCTATGCTTTACATGCAATTCCAGTCTACCTCCTGAAATCCGTTTCCTGCAATTCTGCCCCACTTTCAAGTCCTCTTGTCAGCCTTACTTCAATATATTTTTGGACGATAGCTGTCATTTATAACTCTGCAGGTTTGTGAATGACAGTGCCCCTGAGCTCCTTTCTTCAACCCGCTTTCTTGTGAGCTGGCCTCAACACTGCAGGATTGCTTCAGCCCCTAGTGTGGTTCCGGCACGGCACGCTGAGCCTTTGGTTAATTCCTCTTCCTGGTGGGAAATGAGAGTTCAATTTGCCCCTCCAGACACCTCCACCTAGTCTCTCATTGGTTCTCCCTATTCCTGTTCATTTTCCGCAGAAATTGCAAACTGGGCCAAACAGGAGGTTAAAGGCACTGACTCTCCAAGTGGGGAGAGTGTTAGTAAAGCGTCTGGAATGTTGCACCCGAGTACCAGGGGACGAAAACTGAGACACATTTGAACACATTTCCCGATCACACGGTGGATCATACTCTGGGTTCCACATGCATGTTTTAGCTGAAGGAAGAATCCCTTAAACCTGGAGAGTTGAGACCCATGGAATGGTTACCATGCAATATAACTTCAAAGGGTCTGCATTTGCTCACCGAACCTCACCAATCCTATCACTGCTGCGTTTATGCCGCTGTACACACGCTTGATTCTCTTTCGGAGACATATAAATCCATAGGTTTTAAGATTCTTACTAGTCAGGTATATTCTTAGGCGTTTAATATGGGGTGTTGAGTCCACTTCGTTGAGCAAGGAGTAGCTCTTGTCTGTTACTTATTAGGCTTAAGGAACTTTATCTGTGCTGATTTCAATCTCTGGTTTTATGCAACACCCCAACTCACCTTTCCCCTTAAGCAAGCATAATTTGGTTTTCTAAATTTGAGACCCTGTTCTGTTTTGTAATTCAGTTCCTCTGTAGCCAAGTTTACATTCCGTGTATTAGTGATATCTTATGATGTTTCTTTTTCTGTGTGACTTATTTCAGTTAGAATCATCATACCTGAATCCACTCATTATGCTGCTACGGGCCTGATGACATAGATGTCATTGCTGAGTGATATTGCATTGTACGTAAGTACCACAACTTCTTTTCCATTTTTCGCTTTCTGTGATATTGAACTTGTACCGTAAACGAGGTTCTTGTAAACAGAGGCGTCCCAAACTTTGGGGTGGCTGTGTCTTTTTGATTTTAATTTCCCTAAGCTATAGGACCATAAGTGGAAGTGCCCTAGGCTCTGTTGCTTTGTTTTTTAGATGTTTCAGGAAACACCATACACTTCTCCAGAGTGGCTGTTGGCAATTTACATCCCGCCCATCAGCATAACAAGGCTCCCAGTTCTCCATGGCCTGTCCTGCCTTTCTGGATTTTACACTTTTTTCAGATGGCCCTTTTGACCGGGGGGCAGAGAGACTTCATTGTAGTGCAGATTTCCTTTGCAAGCTTGCTTGGTTGGCCAAAAAGGGCGTATGCGTTTTTTCCTGAATATATTCAGGAAAAAACGCATACGCCCTTTTTGGCCAAGTGCATCATTGTGGACGTTCTGCCTCTTTTCCTATGCTTTACATGCAGTTCCAGTCTACCTCCTGAAAGCGGTTTCCTGCAATTCTGCCCCGATTTCAAGTCCTCTTGGCAGCCTTACTTCAATATATTTTTGGACGATAGCTGTCATTTATAACTCTGCAGGTTTGTGAATGACAGTGCCCCTGAGCTCCTTTCTTCAACTCGCTTTCTTGTGAGCTGGCCGCAACACAACAGGATTGCTTCAGGGCCCAGTGTGGTTCTGGCACGGCACGCTAAGCCTTTGGTTAATTCCTCTTCTTGGTGGGAAATGAGAGTTCAATTTGCCCGTCCAGACACCTCCAGCTAGTCTCTCATTGGTTCTCCCTATTCCTGTTCATCTTCCGCAGAATTTGCAAACTGGGCCAAACAGGAGGTTAAAGGCTCTGACTCTCCAAGTGGGGAGAGTGTTAGTAAAGCGTCTGGAATGTTGCACCCGAGTACCAGGGGACGAAAACTGAGACATATTGGAACACGTTTCCCGATCACACGGTGGATCATACTCTGGGTTCCACATGCATGTTTTAGCTGAAGGAAGAATCCCTTAAACCTGGAGAGTTGAGACCCATGGAATGGTTACCATGCAATATAACTTCAAAGGGTCTGCATTTGCTCACCGAACCTCACCAATCCTATCACTGCTGCGTTTATGCCGCTGTACACACGCTTGATTCTCTTTCGGAGACATATAAATCCATAGGTTTTAAGATTCTTACCAGTCAGGTATATTCTTAGGCGTTTAATATGGGGTGTTGAGTCCACTTCGTTGAGCAAGGAGTAGCTCTTGTCTATTACATATTTGGCTTATGGAACGGTATCTGTGCTAATTTCAATCTCTGGTTTTATGCAGCACCCCAACTCACCTTTCCCCTTAAGCAAGCATAAGTTGGCTTTCTACATTTGAGACCCTGTTCTGTTTTGTAATTCAGTTCCTGTGTAGCCAAGTTTACATTCCGTGTATTAGTGATATCTTATGATGTTTCTTTTCCTGTGTGACTTATTTCAGTTAGAATCATCATACCTGAATCCACTCATTATGCTGCTACGGGCCTGATGACATAGATTTCATTGCTGAGTGATATTGCATTGTACGTAAGTACCACAACTTCTTTATCCATTTTTCACTTTCTGCGATATTGACCTTGTACCGTAAACGAGGTTCTTGTAAACAGAGCCGTCCCAAACTTTGGGGTGGCTGTGTCTTTTTGATTTTAATTTCCCTAAGCTATAGGACCATAAGTGGAAGTGCCCTAGGCTCTGTTGCTTTGTTTTTTAGATGTTTCAGGAAACACCATACACTTCTCCCGAGTGGCTGTTGGCAGTTTACATCCCGCCCATCAGCATAACAAGGCTCCCAGTTCTCCATGGCCTGTTCTGCCTTTCTGGATTTTACACTTTTTTCAGATGGCCCTTTTGACGGGGGTGGGGGGGGGCAGTGAGACTTCATTGTAGTGCAGATTTCCTTTGCAAGCTTGCTTGGTTGGCCAAAAAGGGCGTATGCGTTTTTTCCTGAATATATTCAGGAAAAAACGCATACGCCCTTTTTGGCCAAGTGCATCATTGTGGACGTTCTGCCTCTTTTCCTATGCTTTACATGCAATTCCAGTCTACCTCCTGAAATCGGTTGCCTGCTATTCTGCCCCGCTTTCAAGTCCTCTTGGCAGCCTTACTTCAATGTATTTTTGGACGATAGCTGTCATTTATAACTCTGCAGGTTTGTGAATGACAGTGCCCCTGAGCTCCTTTCTTCAACACGCTTTCTTGTGAGCTGGCCGCAACACCGCAGGATTGCTTCAGGCCCTAGTGTGGTTCCGGCATGGCAAGTTGAGCCTTTGGTTAATTCCTCTTCCTGGTGGGAAATGAGAGTTAAATTTGCCCATCCAGACACCTCCAGCTAGTCTCTCATTGGTCCTCACTATTCCTGTTCATCTTCCGCAGAAATTGCAAACTGGGCCAAACAGGAGGTTAAAGGCACTGACTCTCCAAGTGGGGAGAGTGTTAGCAAAGCGTCTGGAATGTTGCACCCGAGTACCAGGGAACAAAAACTGAGACATATTTGACACGTCTCCTGATCACACGGTTGATCATACTCTGGGTTCCACATGCATGTTTTAGCTGAAGGAAGAATCCCTTAAACCTGGAGAGTTGAGATCCGTGGAATGGGTACCATGCAATACGACTTCAAAGGGTCTTCATTTGCTCACCGAACCTCTGCAATCCTATCACTGCTGCGTTTATGCCCCTGTACACACGCTTGATTCTCTTTCGGAGACATAGCAATCCATAGGTTATAAGATACTTACTACTCAGGTACATGCTTAGGCGTTTAATATGGGGTGTTGAGTCCATTTCGTTGAGCAAGGAATAGCTCTTGTCTATTCCATATTTGGCTTAAGGAACTTTATCTGTGCTCATTTCAATCTCTGGTTTTATGCAGCACCCCAACTCACCTTTCCCCTTAAGCAAGCATAAGTTGGTTTTCTACAATTGAGACCCTGTTCTGTTTTGTAATTCAGTTCCTGTGTAGCCAAGTTTACATTCCGTGTACTAGTGTTATCTTATGATGTTTCTTTTTCTGTGTGACTTATTTCAGTTAGAATCATCATACCTGAATCCACTCATTATGCTGCTACGGGCCTGATGACATAGATTTCATTGCTGAGTGATATTGCATTGTACGTAAGTACCACAACTTCTTTATCCATTTTTCACTTTCTGCGATATTGACCTTGTACCGTAAACGAGGTTCTTGTAAACAGAGCCGTCCCAAACTTTGGGGTGGTTGTGTCTTTTTGATTTTAATTTCCCAAGGCTATAGGACCATAAGTGGAAGTGCCCTAGGCTCTGTTGCTTTGTTTTTTAGATGTTTCAGGAAACACCATACACTTCTCCCGAGTGGCTGTTGGCAGTTTACATCCCGCCCATCAGCATAACAAGGCTCCCAGTTCTCCATGGCCTGTCCTGCCTTTCTGGATTTTACACTTTTTTCAGATGGCCCTTTTGACCGGGGGGCAGAGAGACGTCATTGTAGTGCAGATTTCCTTTGCAAGCTTGCTTGGTTGGCCAAAAAGGGCGTATGCGTTTTTTCCTGAATATATTCAGGAAAAAACGCATACGCCCTTTTTGGCCAAGTGCATCATTGTGGACGTTCTGCCTCTTTTCCTATGCTTTACATGCAATTCCAGTCTACCTCCTGAAATCCGTTTCCTGCAATTCTGCCCCACTTTCAAGTCCTCTTGTCAGCCTTACTTCAATATATTTTTGGACGATAGCTGTCATTTATAACTCTGCAGGTTTGTGAATGACAGTGCCCCTGAGCTCCTTTCTTCAACCCGCTTTCTTGTGAGCTGGCCTCAACACTGCAGGATTGCTTCAGGCCCTAGTGTGGTTCCGGCACGGCACGCTGAGCCTTTGGTTAATTCCTCTTCCTGGTGGGAAATGAGAGTTCAATTTGCCCGTCCAGACACCTCCAGCTAGTCTCTCATTGGTTCTCCCTATTCCTGTTCATTTTCCGCAGAAATTGCAAACTGGGCCAAACAGGAGGTTAAAGGCACTGACTCTCCAAGTGGGGAGAGTGTTAGTAAAGCGTCTGGAATGTTGCACCCGAGTACCAGGGGACGAAAACTGAGACACATTGGAACACGTTTCCCGATCACACGGTGGATCATACTCTGGGTTCCACATGCATGTTTTAGCTGAAGGAAGAATCCCTTAAACCTGGAGAGTTGAGACCCATGGAATGGTTACCATGCAATATAACTTCAAAGGGTCTGCATTTGCTCACCGAACCTCACCAATCCTATCACTGCTGCGTTTATGCCGCTGTACACACGCTTGATTCTCTTTCGGAGACATATAAATCCATAGGTTTTAAGATTCTTACTAGTCAGGTATATTCTTAGGCGTTTAATATGGGGTGTTGAGTCCACTTCGTTGAGCAAGGAGTAGCTCTTGTCTGTTACATATTAGGCTTAAGGAACTTTATCTGTGCTGATTTCAATCTCTGGTTTTATGCAGCACCCCAACTCACCTTTCCCCTTAAGCAAGCATAAGTTGGTTTTCTAAATTTGAGACCCTGTTCTGTTTTGTAATTCAGTTCCTCTGTAGCCAAGTTTACATTCCGTGTATTAGTGATATCTTATGATGTTTCTTTTTCTGTGTGACTTATTTCAGTTAGAATCATCATACCTGAATCCACTCATTATGCTGCTACGGGCCTGATGACATAGATGTCATTGCTGAGTGATATTGCATTGTACGTAAGTACCACAACTTCTTTTCCATTTTTCGCTTTCTGTGATATTGAACTTGTACCGTAAACGAGGTTCTTGTAAACAGAGGCGTCCCAAACTTTGGGGTGGCTGTGTCTTTTTGATTTTAATTTCCCTAAGCTATAGGACCATAAGTGGAAGTGCCCTAGGCTCTGTTGCTTTGTTTTTTAGATGTTTCAGGAAACACCATACACTTCTCCAGAGTGGCTGTTGGCAATTTACATCCCGCCCATCAGCATAACAAGGCTCCCAGTTCTCCATGGCCTGTCCTGCCTTTCTGGATTTTACACTTTTTTCAGATGGCCCTTTTGTCGGGGGTGGGGGGGGGCAGTGAGACTTCATTGTAGTGCAGATTTCCTTTGCAAGCTTGCTTGGTTGGCCAAAAAGGGCGTATGCGTTTTTTTCTTGAATATATTCAGGAAAAAACGCATACGCACTTTTTGGCCAAGTGCATCATTGTGGACGTTCTGCCTCTTTTCCTATGCTTTACATGCAATTCTAGTCTACCTCCTGAAATCGGTTGCCTGCTATTCTGCCCCGGTTTCAAGTCCTCTTGGCAGCCTTACTTCAATGTATTTTTGGACGATAGCTGTCATTTATAACTCTGCAGGTTTGTGAATGACAGTGCCCCTGAGCTCCTTTCTTCAACACGCTTTCTTGTGAGCTGGCCGCAACACCGCAGGATTGATTCAGGCCCTAGTGTGGTTCCGGCATGGCAAGTTGAGCCTTTGGTTAATTCCTCTTCCTGGTGGGAAATGAGAGTTAAATTTGCCCATCCAGACACCTCCAGCTAGTCTCTCATTGGTCCTCACTATTCCTGTTCATCTTCCGCAGAAATTGCAAACTGGGCCAAACAGGAGGTTAAAGGCACTGACTCTCCAAGACGGGAGAGTGTTAGCAAAGCGTCTGGAATGTTGCACCCGAGTACCAGGGAACAAAAACTGAGACATATTTGACACGTCTCCCGATCACACGGTTGATCATACTCTGGGTTCCACATGCATGTTTTAGCTGAAGGAAGAATCCCTTAAACCTGGAGAGTTGAGATCCGTGGAATGGGTACCATGCAATACGACTTCAAAGGGTCTTCATTTGCTCACCGAACCTCTCCAATCCTATCACTGCTGCGTTTATGCCCCTGTACACACGCTTGATTCTCTTTCGGAGACATAGCAATCCATAGGTTTTAAGATACTTACTAGTCAGATACATTCTTACACGTTTAATATGGGGTGTTGAGTCCATTTCGTTGAGCAAGGAGTAGCTCTTGACTATTCCATATTTGGCTTAAGGAACTTTATCTGTGCTCATTTCAATCTCTGGTTTTATGCAGCACCCCAACTCACCTTTCCCCTTAAGCAAGCATAAGTTGGTTTTCTACATTTGAGACCCTGTTCTGTTTTGTAATCCAGTTCCTGTGTAGCCAAGTTTACATTCCGTGTACTAGTGTTATCTTATGATGTTTCTTTTTCTGTGTGACTTATGTCAGTTAGAATCATCATACCTGAATCCACTCATTATGCTGCTACGGGCCTCATGACATGGATTTCATTGCTGAGTGATATTGCATTGTACGTAAGTACCACAACTTCTTTATCCATTTTTCGCTTTCTGCGATATTGAACTTGTACTGTAAACGAGGTTCTTATAAACAGAGCCGTCCCAAACTTTGGGGTGGCTGTGTCTTTTTGATTTTAATTTCCCTAAGCTATAGGACCATAAGTGGAAGTGCCCTAGGCTCTGTTGCTTTGTTTTTTAGATGTTTCAGGAAACACCATACACTGCTCCCCAGTGGCTGTTGGCAATTTACATCCCGCCCATCAGCATAACAAGGCTCCCAGTTCTCCATGGCCTGTTCTTCCTTTCTGGATTTTACACTTTTTTCAGATGGCCCTTTTGTCAGGGGTGGGGGGGGGCAGTGAGACTTCATTGTAGTGCAGATTTCCTTTGCAAGCTTGCTTGGTTGGCCAAAAAGGGCGTATGCGTTTTTTTCCTGAATATATTCAGGAAAAAACGCATACGCCCTTTTTGGCCAAGTGCATCATTGTGGACGTTCTGCCTCTTTTCCTATGCTTTACATGCAATTCCAGTCTACCTCCTGAAATCGGTTGCCTGCTATTCTGCCCCGCTTTCAAGTCCTCTTGGCAGCCTTACTTCAATGTATTTTTGGACGATAGCTGTCATTTATAACTCTGCAGGTTTGTGAATGACAGTGCCCCTGAGCTCCTTTCTTCAACACGCTTTCTTGTGAGCTGGCCGCAACACCGCAGGATTGCTTCAGGCCCTAGTGTGGTTCCGGCATGGCAAGTTGAGCCTTTGGTTAATTCCTCTTCCTGGTGGGAAATGAGAGTTCAATTTGCCCATCCAGACACCTCCAGCTAGTCTCTCATTGGTCCTCACTATTCCTGTTCATCTTCCGCAGAAATTGCAAACTGGGCCAAACAGGAGGTTAAAGGCACTGACTCTCCAAGACGGGAGAGTGTTAGCAAAGCGTCTGGAATGTTGCACCCGAGTACCAGGGAACAAAAACTGAGACATATTTGACACGTCTCCCGATCACACGGTTGATCATACTCTGGGTTCCACATGCATGTTTTAGCTGAAGGAAGAATCCCTTAAACCTGGAGAGTTGAGATCCGTGGAATGGGTACCATGCAATACGACTTCAAAGGGTCTTCATTTGCTCACCGAACCTCTCCAATCCTATCACTGCTGCGTTTATGCCCCTGTACACACGCTTGATTCTCTTTCGGAGACATAGCAATCCATAGGTTTTAAGATACTTACTACTCAGGTACCTGCTTAGGCGTTTAATATGGTGTGTTGAGTCCATTTCGTTGAGCAAGGAGTAGCTCTTGTCTATTCCATATTTGGCTTAAGGAACTTTATCTGTGCTCATTTCAATCTCTGGTTTTATGCAGCACCCCAACTCACCTTTCCCCTTAAGCAAGCATAAGTTGGTTTTCTACATTTGAGACCCTGTTCTGTTTTGTAATCCAGTTCCTGTGTAGCCAAGTTTACATTCCGTGTACTAGTGTTATCTTATGATGTTTCTTTTTCTGTGTGACTTATTTCAGTTAGAATCATCATACCTGAATCCACTCATTATGCTGCTACGGGCCTGATGACATAGATTTCATTGCTGAGTGATATTGCATTGTACGTAAGTACCACAACTTCTTTATCCATTTTTCACTTTCTGCGATATTGACCTTGTACCGTAAACGAGGTTCTTGTAAACAGAGCCGTCCCAAACTTTGGGGTGGCTGTGTCTTTTTGATTTTAATTTCCCAAGGCTATAGGACCATAAGTGGAAGTGCCCTAGGCTCTGTTGCTTTGTTTTTTAGATGTTTCAGGAAACACCATACACTTCTCCCGAGTGGCTGTTGGCAGTTTACATCCCGCCCATCAGCATAACAAGGCTCCCAGTTCTCCATGGCCTGTCCTGCCTTTCTGGATTTTACACTTTTTTCAGATGGCCCTTTTGACCGGGGGGCAGAGAGACGTCATTGTAGTGCAGATTTCCTTTGCAAGCTTGCTTGGTTGGCCAAAAAGGGCGTATGCGTTTTTTCCTGAATATATTCAGGAAAAAACGCATACGCCCTTTTTGGCCAAGTGCATCATTGTGGACGTTCTGCCTCTTTTCCTATGCTTTACATGCAATTCCAGTCTACCTCCTGAAATCGGTTTCCTGCAATTCTGCCCCGCTTTCAAGTCCTCTTGGCAGCCTTACTTCAGTATATTTTTGGACGATAGCTGTCATTTATAACTCTGCAGGTTTGTGAATTACAGTGCCCCTGAGCTCCTTTCTTCAACTCGCTTTCTTGTGAGCTGGCCGCAACACCGCAGGATGGCTTCAGGCCCTAATCTGGTTCCGGCACGGCACGCTGAGCCTTTGGTTAATTCCTCTTCCTGGTGGGAAATGAGAGTTCAATTTGCCCGTCCAGACACCTCCAGCTAGTCTCTCATTGGTTCTCCCTATTCCTGTTCATCTTCCGCAGAAATTGCAAACTGGGCCAAACAGGACGTTAAAGGCACTGACTCTCCAAGTGGGGAGAGTGTTAGTAAAGCGTCTGGAATGTTGCACCCGAGTACCAGGGGACGAAAACTGAGACATATTGGAACACGTTTCCCGATCACACGGTGGATCATACTCTGGGTTCCACATGCATGTTTTAGCTGAAGGAAGAATCCCTTAAACCTGGAGAGTTGAGACCCATGGAATGGTTACCATGCAATATAACTTCAAAGGGTCTGCATTTGCTCACCGAACCTCACCAATCCTATCACTGCTGCGTTTATGCCGCTGTACACACGCTTGATTCTCTTTCGGAGACATATAAATCCATAGGTTTTAAGATTCTTACTAGTCAGGTATATTCTTAGGCGTTTAATATGGGGTGTTGAGTCCACTTCGTTGAGCAAGGAGTAGCTCTTGTCTATTACATATTTGACTTATGGAACGGTATCTGTGCTAATTTCAATCTCTGGTTTTATGCAGCACCCCAACTCACCTTTCCCCTTAAGCAAGCATAAGTTGGCTTTCTACATTTGAGACCCTGTTCTGTTTTGTAATTCAGTTCCTGTGTAGCCAAGTTTACATTCCGTGTATTAGTGATATCTTATGATGTTTCTTTTCCTGTGTGACTTATTTCAGTTAGAATCATCGTACCTGAATCCACTCATTATGCTGCTATGGGCCTGATGACATAGATTTCATTGCTGAGTGATATTGCATTGTACGTAAGTACCACAACTTCTTTATCCATTTTTCGCTTTCTGCGATATTGAACTTGTACTGTAAACGAGGTTCTTGTAAACAGAGCCGTCCCAAACTTTGGGGTGGCTGTGTCTTTTTGATTTTAATTTCCCTAAGCTATAGGACCATAAGTGGAAGTGCCCTAGGCTCTGTTGCTTTGTTTTTTAGATGTTTCAGGAAACACCATACACTGCTCCCCAGTGGCTGTTGGCAATTTACATCCCGCCCATCATCATAACAAGGCTCCCAGTTCTCCATGGCCTGTCCTGCCTTTCTGGATTTTACACTTTTTTCAGATGGCCCTTTTGACCGGGGGGCAGAGAGACTTCATTGTAGTGCAGATTTCCTTTGCAAGCTTGCTTGGTTGGCCAAAAAGGGCGTATGCGTTTTTTCCTGAATATATTCAGGAAAAAACGCATACGCCCTTTTTGGCCAAGTGCATCATTGTGGACGTTCTGCCTCTTTTCCTATGCTTTACATGCAATTCCAGTCTACCTCCTGAAATCGGTTTCCTGCAATTCTGCCCCGATTTCAAGTCCTCTTGGCAGCCTTACTTCAATATATTTTTGGACGATAGCTGTCATTTATAACTGCAGGTTTGTGAATGACAGTGCCCCTGAGCTCCTTTCTTCAACTCGCTTTCTTGTGAGCTGGCCGCAACACAACAGGATTGCTTCAGGGCCCAGTGTGGTTCTGGCACGGCACGCTAAGCCTTTGGTTAATTCCTCTTCTTGGTGGGAAATGAGAGTTCAATTTGCCCGTCCAGACACCTCCAGCTAGTCTCTCATTGGTTCTCCCTATTCCTGTTCATCTTCCGCAGAAATTGCAAACTGGGCCAAACAGGAGGTTAAAGGCTCTGACTCTCCAAGTGGGGAGAGTGTTAGTAAAGCGTCTGGAATGTTGTACCCGAGTACCAGGGGACGAAAACTGAGACATATTGGAACACGTTTCCCGATCACACGGTGGATCATACTCTGGGTTCCACATGCATGTTTTAGCTGAAGGAAGAATCCCTTAAACCTGGAGAGTTGAGACCCATGGAATGGTTACCATGCAATATAACTTCAAAGGATCTGCATTTGCTCACCGAACCTCACCAATCCTATCACTGCTGCGTTTATGCCGCTGTACACACGCTTGATTCTCTTTCGGAGACATATAAATCCATAGGTTTTAAGATTCTTACTAGTCAGGTATATTCTTAGGCGTTTAATATGGGGTGTTGAGTCCACTTCGTTGAGCAAGGAGTAGCTCTTGTCTATTACATATTTGGCTTATGGAACGGTATCTGTGCTAATTTCAATCTCTGGTTTTATGCAGCACCCCAACTCACCTTTCCCCTTAAGCAAGCATAAGTTGGCTTTCTACATTTGAGACCCTGTTCTGTTTTGTAATTCAGTTCCTGTGTAGCCAAGTTTACATTCCGTGTATTAGTGATATCTTATGATGTTTCTTTTCCTGTGTGACTTATTTCACTTAGAATCATCGTACCTGAATCCACTCATTATGCTGCTACGGGCCTGATGACATAGATTTCATTGCTGAGTGATATTGCATTGTACGTAAGTACCACAACTTCTTTATCCATTTTTCGCTTTCTGCGATATTGAACTTGTACTGTAAACGAGGTTCTTGTAAACAGAGCCGTCCCAAACTTTGGGGTGGCTGTGTCTTTTTGATTTTAATTTCCCTAAGCTATAGGACTATAAGTGGAAGTGCCCTAGGCTCTGTTGCTTTGTTTTTTAGATGTTTCAGGAAACACCATACACTGCTCCCCAGTGGCTGTTGGCAATTTACATCCCGCCCATCAGCATAACAAGGCTCCCAGTTCTCCATGGCCTGTTCTGCCTTTCTGGATTTTACACTTTTTTCAGATGGCCCTTTTGTCGGGGGTGGGGGGGGGCAGTGAGACTTCATTGTAGTGCAGATTTCCTTTGCAAGCTTGCTTGGTTGGCCAAAAAGGGCGTATGCGTTTTTTTCTTGAATATATTCAGGAAAAAACGCATACGCCCTTTTTGGCCAAGTGCATCATTGTGGACGTTCTGCCTCTTTTCCTATGCTTTACATGCAATTCTAGTCTACCTCCTGAAATCGGTTGCCTGCTATTCTGCCCCGGTTTCAAGTCCTCTTGGCAGCCTTACTTCAATGTATTTTTGGACGATAGCTGTCATTTATAACTCTGCAGGTTTGTGAATGACAGTGCCCCTGAGCTCCTTTCTTCAACACGCTTTCTTGTGAGCTGGCCGCAACACCGCAGGATTGATTCAGGCCCTAGTGTGGTTCCGGCATGGCAAGTTGAGCCTTTGGTTAATTCCTCTTCCTGGTGGGAAATGAGAGTTAAATTTGCCCATCCAGACACCTCCAGCTAGTCTCTCATTGGTCCTCACTATTCCTGTTCATCTTCCGCAGAAATTGCAAACTGGGCCAAACAGGAGGTTAAAGGCACTGACTCTCCAAGACGGGAGAGTGTTAGCAAAGCGTCTGGAATGTTGCACCCGAGTACCAGGGAACAAAAACTGAGACATATTTGACACGTCTCCCGATCACACGGTTGATCATACTCTGGGTTCCACATGCATGTTTTAGCTGAAGGAAGAATCCCTTAAACCTGGAGAGTTGAGATCCGTGGAATGGGTACCATGCAATACGACTTCAAAGGGTCTTCATTTGCTCACCGAACCTCTCCAATCCTATCACTGCTGCGTTTATGCCCCTGTACACACGCTTGATTCTCTTTCGGAGACATAGCAATCCATAGGTTTTAAGATACTTACTAGTCAGATACATTCTTACACGTTTAATATGGGGTGTTGAGTCCATTTCGTTGAGCAAGGAGTAGCTCTTGACTATTCCATATTTGGCTTAAGGAACTTTATCTGTGCTCATTTCAATCTCTGGTTTTATGCAGCACCCCAACTCACCTTTCCCCTTAAGCAAGCATAAGTTGGTTTTCTACATTTGAGACCCTGTTCTGTTTTGTAATCCAGTTCCTGTGTAGCCAAGTTTACATTCCGTGTACTAGTGTTATCTTATGATGTTTCTTTTTCTGTGTGACTTATGTCAGTTAGAATCATCATACCTGAATCCACTCATTATGCTGCTACGGGCCTGATGACATGGATTTCATTGCTGAGTGATATTGCATTGTACGTAAGTACCACAACTTCTTTATCCATTTTTCACTTTCTGCGATATTGACCTTGTACCGTAAACGAGGTTCTTGTAAACAGAGCCGTCCCAAACTTTGGGGTGGCTGTGTCTTTTTGATTTTAATTTCCCTAAGCTATAGGACCATAAGTGGAATTGCCCTAGGCTCTGTTGCTTTGTTTTTTAGATGTTTCAGGAAACACCATACACTTCTCCCGAGTGGCTGTTGGCAGTTTACATCCCGCCCATCAGCATAACAAGGCTCCCAGTTCTCCATGGCCTGTCCTGCCTTTCTGGATTTTACACTTTTTTCAGATGGCCCTTTTGACCGGGGGGCAGAGAGACTTCATTGTAGTGCAGATTTCCTTTGCAAGCTTGCTTGGTTGGCCAAAAAGGGCGTATGCGTTTTTTCCTGAATATATTCAGGAAAAAACGCATACGCCCTTTTTGGCCAAGTGCATCATTGTGGACGTTCTGCCTCTTTTCCTATGCTTTACATGCAATTCCAGTCTACCTCCTGAAATCGGTTTCCTGCAATTCTGCTCCACTTTCAAGTCCTCTTGTCAGCCTTACTTCAATATATTTTTGGACGATAGCTGTCATTTATAACTCTGCAGGTTTGTGAATGACAGTGCCCCTGAGCTCCTTTCTTCAACCCGCTTTCTTGTGAGCTGGCCTCAACACTGCAGGATTGCTTCAGGCCCTAGTGTGGTTCCGGCACGGCACGCTGAGCCTTTGGTTAATTCCTCTTCCTGGTGGGAAATGAGAGTTAAATTTGCCCCTCCAGACACCTCCAGCTAGTCTCTCATTGGTTCTCCCTATTCCTGTTCATTTTCCGCAGAAATTGCAAACTGGGCCAAACAGGAGGTTAAAGGCACTGACTCTCCAAGTGGGGAGAGTGTTAGTAAAGCGTCTGGAATGTTGCACCCGAGTACCAGGGGACGAAAACTGAGACACATTGGAACACGTTTCCCGATCACACGGTGGATCATACTCTGGGTTCCACATGCATGTTTTAGCTGAAGGAAGAATCCCTTAAACCTGGAGAGTTGAGACCCATGGAATGGTTACCATGCAATATAACTTCAAAGGGTCTGCATTTGCTCACCGAACCTCACCAATCCTATCACTGCTGCGTTTATGCCGCTGTACACACGCTTGATTCTCTTTCGGAGACATATAAATCCATAGGTTTTAAGATTCTTACTAGTCAGGTATATTCTTAGACGTTTAATATGGGGTGTTGAGTCCACTTCGTTGAGCAAGGAGTAGCTCTTGTCTGTTACATATTAGGCTTAAGGAACTTTATCTGTGCTGATTTCAATCTCTGGTTTTATGCAGCACCCCAACTCACCTTTCCCCTTAAGCAAGCATAAGTTGGTTTTCTAAATTTGAGACCCTGTTCTGTTTTGTAATTCAGTTCCTCTGTAGCCAAGTTTACATTCCGTGTATTAGTGATATCTTATGATGTTTCTTTTTCTGTGTGACTTATTTCAGTTAGAATCATCATACCTGAATCCACTCATTATGCTGCTACGGGCCTGATGACATAGATGTCATTGCTGAGTGATATTGCATTGTACGTAAGTACCACAACTTCTTTTCCATTTTTCGCTTTCTGTGATATTGAACTTGTACCGTAAACGAGGTTCTTGTAAACAGAGGCGTCCCAAACTTTGGGGTGGCTGTGTCTTTTTGATTTTAATTTCCCTAAGCTATAGGACCATAAGTGGAAGTGCCCTAGGCTCTGTTGCTTTGTTTTTTAGATGTTTCAGGAAACACCATACACTTCTCCAGAGTGGCTGTTGGCAATTTACATCCCGCCCATCAGCATAACAAGGCTCCCAGTTCTCCATGGCCTGTCCTGCCTTTCTGGATTTTACACTTTTTTCAGATGGCCCTTTTGACCGGGGGGCAGAGAGACTTCATTGTAGTGCAGATTTCCTTTGCAAGCTTGCTTGGTTGGCCAAAAAGGGCGTATGCGTTTTTTCCTGAATATATTCAGGAAAAAACGCATACGCCCTTTTTGGCCAAGTGCATCATTGTGGACGTTCTGCCTCTTTTCCTATGCTTTACATGCAATTCCAGTCTACCTCCTGAAATCGGTTTCCTGCAATTCTGCCCCGATTTCAAGTCCTCTTGGCAGCCTTACTTCAATATATTTTTGGACGATAGCTGTCATTTATAACTCTGCAGGTTTGTGAATTACAGTGCCCCTGAGCTCCTTTCTTCAACTCGCTTTCTTGTGAGCTGGCCGCAACACAACAGGATTGCTTCAGGGCCCAGTGTGGTTCTGGCACGGCACGCTAAGCCTTTGGTTAATTCCTCTTCTTGGTGGGAAATGAGAGTTCAATTTGCCCGTCCAGACACCTCCAGCTAGTCTCTCATTGGTTCTCCCTATTCCTGTTCATCTTCCGCAGAAATTGCAAACTGGGCCAAACAGGAGGTTAAAGGCTCTGACTCTCCAAGTGGGGAGAGTGTTAGTAAAGTGTCTGGAATGTTGCACCCGAGTACCAGGGGACGAAAACTGAGACATATTGGAACACGTTTCCCGATCACACGGTGGATCATACTCTGGGTTCCACATGCATGTTTTAGCTGAAGGAAGAATCCCTTAAACCTGGAGAGTTGAGACCCATGGAATGGTTACCATGCAATATAACTTCAAAGGGTCTGCATTTGCTCACCGAACCTCACCAATCCTATCACTGCTGCGTTTATGCCGCTGTACACACGCTTGATTCTCTTTCGGAGACATATAAATCCATAGGTTTTAAGATTCTTACTAGTCAGGTATATTCTTAGGCGTTTAATATGGGGTGTTGAGTCCACTTCGTTGAGCAAGGAGTAGCTCTTGTCTATTACATATTTGGCTTATGGAACGGATTCTGTGCTAATTTCAATCTCTGGTTTTATGCAGCACCCCAACTCACCTTTCCCCTTAAGCAAGCATAAGTTGGCTTTCTACATTTGAGACCCTGTTCTGTTTTGTAATTCAGTTCCTGTGTAGCCAAGTTTACATTCCGTGTATTAGTGATATCTTATGATGTTTCTTTTCCTGTGTGACTTATTTCACTTAGAATCATCGTACCTGAATCCACTCATTATGCTGCTACGGGCCTGATGACATAGATTTCATTGCTGAGTGATATTGCATTGTACGTAAGTACCACAACTTCTTTATCCATTTTTCGCTTTCTGCGATATTGAACTTGTACTGTAAACGAGGTTCTTGTAAACAGAGCCGTCCCAAACTTTGGGGTGGCTGTGTCTTTTTGATTTTAATTTCCCTAAGCTATAGGACCATAAGTGGAAGTGCCCTAGGCTCTGTTGCTTTGTTTTTTAGATGTTTCAGGAAACACCATACACTGCTCCCCAGTGGCTGTTGGCAATTTACATCCCGCCCATCAGCATAACAAGGCTCCCAGTTCTCCATGGCCTGTTCTGCCTTTCTGGATTTTACACTTTTTTCAGATGGCCCTTTTGACGGGGGTGGGGGGGGGCAGTGAGACTTCATTGTAGTGCAGATTTCCTTTGCAAGCTTGCTTGGTTGGCCAAAAAGGGCGTATGCGTTTTTTTCCTGAATATATTCAGGAAAAAACGCATACGCCCTTTTTGGCCAAGTGCATCATTGTGGACGTTCTGCCTCTTTTCCTATGCTTTACATGCAATTCCAGTCTACCTCTTGAAATCGGTTGCCTGCTATTCTGCCCCGCTTTCAAGTCCTCTTGGCAGCCTTACTTCAATGTATTTTTGGACGATAGCTGTCATTTATAACTCTGCAGGTTTGTGAATGACAGTGCCCCTGAGCTCCTTTCTTCAACACGCTTTCTTGTGAGCTGGCCGCAACACCGCAGGATGGCTTCAGGCCCTAGTGTGGTTTCGGCATGGCAAGTTGAGCCTTTGGTTAATTCCTCTTCCTGGTGGGAAATGAGAGTTAAATTTGCCCATCCAGACACCTCCAGCTAGTCTCTCATTGGTCCTCACTATTCCTGTTCATCTTCCGCAGAAATTGCAAACTGGGCCAAACAGGAGGTTAAAGGCACTGACTCTCCAAGACGGGAGAGTGTTAGCAAAGCGTCTGGAATGTTGCACCCGAGTACCAGGGAACAAAAACTGAGACATATTTGACACGTCTCCTGATCACACGGTTGATCATACTCTGGGTTCCACATGCATGTTTTAGCTGAAGGAAGAATCCCTTAAACCTGGAGAGTTGAGATCCGTGGAATGGGTACCATGCAATACGACTTCAAAGGGTCTTCATTTGCTCACCGAACCTCTCCAATCCTATCACTGCTGCGTTTATGCCCCTGTACACACGCTTGATTCTCTTTCGGAGAAATAGCAATCCATAGGTTTTAAGATACTTACTACTCAGGTACATGCTTAGGCGTTTAATATGGGGTGTTGAGTCCATTTCGTTGAGCAAGGAGTAGCTCTTGTCTATTCCATATTTGGCTTAAGGAACTTTATCTGTGCTCATTTCAATCTCTGGTTTTATGCAGCACCCCAACTCACCTTTCCCCTTAAGCAAGCATAAGTTGGTTTTCTAAATTTGAGACCTTGTTCTGTTTTGTAATCCAGTTCCTGTGTAGCCAAGTTTACATTCCGTGTACTAGTGTTATCTTATGATGTTTCTTTTTCTGTGTGACTTATTTCAGTTAGAATCATCATACCTGAATCCACTCATTATGCTGCTACGGGCCTGATGACATAGATTTCATTGCTGAGTGATATTGCATTGTACGTAAGTACCACAACTTCTTTATCCATTTTTCACTTTCTGCGATATTGACCTTGTACCGTAAACGAGGTTCTTGTAAACAGAGCCGTCCCAAACTTTGGGGTGGCTGTGTCTTTTTGATTTTAATTTCCCAAGGCTATAGGACCATAAGTGGAAGTGCCCTAGGCTCTGTTGCTTTGTTTTTTAGATGTTTCAGGAAACACCATACACTTCTCCCGAGTGGCTGTTGGCAGTTTACATCCCGCCCATCAGCATAACAAGGCTCCCAGTTCTCCATGGCCTGTCCTGCCTTTCTGGATTTTACACTTTTTTCAGATGGCCCTTTTGACCGGGGGGCAGAGAGACGTCATTGTAGTGCAGATTTCCTTTGCAAGCTTGCTTGGTTGGCCAAAAAGGGCGTATGCGTTTTTTCCTGAATATATTCAGGAAAAAACGCATACGCCCTTTTTGGCCAAGTGCATCATTGTGGACGTTCTGCCTCTTTTCCTATGCTTTACATGCAATTCCAGTCTACCTCCTGAAATCGGTTTCCTGCAATTCTGCCCCGCTTTCAAGTCCTCTTGGCAGCCTTACTTCAGTCTATTTTTGGACGATAGCTGTCATTTATAACTCTGCAGGTTTGTGAATGACAGTGCCCCTGAGCTCCTTTCTTCAACTCGCTTTCTTGTGAGCTGGCCGCAACACCGCAGGATTGCTTCAGGCCCTAATCTGGTTCCGGCACGGCATGCTGAGCCTTTGGTTAATTCCTCTTCCTGGTGGGAAATGAGAGTTCAATTTGCCCGTCCAGACACCTCCAGCTAGTCTCTCATTGGTTCTCCCTATTCCTGTTCATCTTCCGCAGAAATTGCAAACTGGGCCAAACAGGACGTTAAAGGCACTGACTCTCCAAGTGGGGAGAGTGTTAGTAAAGCGTCTGGAATGTTGCACCCGAGTACCAGGGGACGAAAACTGAGACATATTGGAACACGTTTCCCGATCACACGGTGGATCATACTCTGGGTTCCACATGCATGTTTTAGCTGAAGGAAGAATCCCTTAAACCTGGAGAGTTGAGACCCATGGAATGGTTACCATGCAATATAACTTCAAAGGGTCTGCATTTGCTCACCGAACCTCACCAATCCTATCACTGCTGCGTTTATGCCGCTGTACACACGCTTGATTCTCTTTCGGAGACATATAAATCCATAGGTTTTAAGATTCTTACTAGTCAGGTATATTCTTAGGCGTTTAATATGGGGTGTTGAGTCCACTTCGTTGAGCAAGGAGTAGCTCTTGTCTATTACATATTTGGCTTATGGAACGGTATCTGTGCTAATTTCAATCTCTGGTTTTATGCAGAACCCCAACTCACCTTTCCCCTTAAGCAAGCATAAGTTGGCTTTCTACATTTGAGACCCTGTTCTGTTTTGTAATTCAGTTCCTGTGTAGCCAAGTTTACATTCCGTGTATTAGTGATATCTTATGATGTTTCTTTTCCTGTGTGTCTTATTTCACTTAGAATCATCGTACCTGAATCCACTCATTATGCTGCTACGGGCCTGATGACATAGATTTCATTGCTGAGTGATATTGCATTGTACGTAAGTACCACAACTTCTTTATCCATTTTTCGCTTTCTGCGATATTGAACTTGTACTGTAAACGAGGTTCTTGTAAACAGAGCCGTCCCAAACTTTGGGGTGGCTGTGTCTTTTTGATTTTAATTTCCCTAAGCTATAGGACCATAAGTGGAAGTGCCCTAGGCTCTGTTGCTTTGTTTTTTAGATGTTTCAGGAAACACCATACACTGCTCCCCAGTGGCTGTTGGCAATTTACATCCCGCCCATCAGCATAACAAGGCTCCCAGTTCTCCATGGCCTGTCCTGCCTTTCTGGATTTTACACTTTTTTCAGATGGCCCTTTTGACCGGGGGGCAGAGAGACTTCATTGTAGTGCAGATTTCCTTTGCAAGCTTGCTTGGTTGGCCAAAAAGGGCGTATGCGTTTTTTCCTGAATATATTCAGGAAAAAACGCATACGCCCTTTTTGGCCAAGTGCATCATTGTGGACGTTCTGCCTCTTTTCCTATGCTTTACATGCAATTCCAGTCTACCTCCTGAAATCGGTTTCCTGCAATTCTGCCCCGATTTCAAGTCCTCTTGGCAGCCTTACTTCAATATATTTTTGGACGATAGCTGTCATTTATAACTCTGCAGGTTTGTGAATTACAGTGCCCCTGAGCTCCTTTCTTCAACTCGCTTTCTTGTGAGCTGGCCGCAACACAACAGGATTGCTTCAGGGCCCAGTGTGGTTCTGGCACGGCACGCTAAGCCTTTGGTTAATTCCTCTTCTTGGTGGGAAATGAGAGTTCAATTTGCCCGTCCAGACACCTCCAGCTAGTCTCTCATTGGTTCTCCCTATTCCTGTTCATCTTCCGCAGAAATTGCAAACTGGGCCAAACAGGAGGTTAAAGGCTCTGACTCTCCAAGTGGGGAGAGTGTTAGTAAAGCGTCTGGAATGTTGTACCCGAGTACCAGGGGACGAAAACTGAGACATATTGGAACACGTTTCCCGATCACACGGTGGATCATACTCTGGGTTCCACATGCATGTTTTAGCTGAAGGAAGAATCCCTTAAACCTGGAGAGTTGAGACCCATGGAATGGTTACCATGCAATATAACTTCAAAGGGTCTGCATTTGCTCACCGAACCTCACCAATCCTATCACTGCTGCGTTTATGCCGCTGTACACACGCTTGATTCTCTTTCGGAGACATATAAATCCATAGGTTTT